>NC_134401.1:169123891-169423891 GCF_050003625.1 Haematobia irritans | reverse complement strand
GGACAAAACTCTGGCTTTTGGGGCCATATAAGTGAAAATCGGCCGAAAGATATATATGGGAGCTATATCTAAATCTGAACCGATTTGGCTGATATTTTGCATATTTTACGAGATCCGCAAACCAATTGGGAGCTATATCTAAATCTGAACCGATTTTAACTAAATTTGACACAATTAACAATTCTATTAAACGTTTTCCTTGTGCAAAATTTGAAGCAAATCAGGACAAAACTCTTGCTTTTGGGGCCATCGGACGAAAGATATATATGGGAGCTATATCTAAATCTGAACCGATTTGGCTGATATTTTGCATATTTTACGAGATCCGCAAACCAATTGTCTGTACGAATTTTTAAGAAAATACGTCAATTATGACCTGATCGGTGATAAATATATATGGCAGCTATATCTAAATCTGTATCGATTTCTTTTACAATCAATAGCGATTGTCTTTGAGCCAAAGTAAAACTCTGTGCCAAATTTGAGGACGATCGGACTTAAACTGCGACCTGTTCTTTGTACACAAAATTACATATACAGACAGACAGACGGACATCGCTAAATCAACTCGGAATTTAATTCTAAGACGATCGGTATACTAAACGATGGATCTCAGACTTTTCCTTCTTGGCGTTACATACAAAACTTACATGCAGAAACTTATTATACCCTGTACCAGAGTAGTGGTGAAGGGTATAAAAATTATTAATTCGATTACAATGAAACCTCTCAAACTTTGACACTTTGAAAATCGGACGTCTCCCAAACATGGGCAGTTGTCTGGGGACGTTTGATATATTAACACTTTAAACTTAACCTTTCAAACCTGGACACCGCCCAAAGGTGGACAAAATTTAGGCGACCGTGGGTGTCCGTCTTTCAGAGGTTTCACTGTATATGGTACATAGAAAATAAGATTATCCAGTTCTAAAAATTTCGTCTTTATTGTAATTATTGTGGTATTTATTCGTAGCCTCATAGAGGCAAGGAACTATACTAAGGATATATTTAAGATGCAATTAATTTTTAAATTTAGGTGTGGCGTATTTAATACTCGGAGAACAAATCTTGGTTAATAAATTTTTAGACCTTTGTCATTGTATCCTTCTTAAAAATGTTGTAATGGAACTCAAAATTCCAAATTCAAACTCGATTTAAGTTTGATTCTTTGTATTATGAATAAAATTTTGATTTTTAAGGCTTCGTACATTATTAAATCAAAATTTATTAAAACCATAATAAAAACGACCTTAGATAAGGTGTAGTGACAGTCCCATATTTTGAGACTCATTTAGACTATTGAGTCCATTGTGCTACGGCAGTGGTGAAGTTCTCTCATATCACTGAGTGCTGCCCGATTCTATGTTAAGCTCAATGGCAAGGGATCTCCTTTTTATAGCCGAGTGCAAACGGCATTTCACATTGCAGTGAAACCAATTTGAGCTAAATATAGAATTGGAATAAGCCACCACTTAAAAACTTTTTAGTGTTTGGTCGAAACTGGGATTGACCCCATGACCCTTTGTATGCAAGGCGGGTGGCCTCCTTACCACTTTAATGAATTGAGAATAAGCTATATTTATTTCAATATCTACGATATCAATTCAAATTTTTACCTTCAAGAACATTTGGTATTACAAAACAAAAGACTTAGGACACAAACTTTATCATAAGCAAATATACTGACAATATTAAATATCAACAATAGTCCAAGCGCCGCTACTATGAGCTATAAATAAAAAACTGATATCAAGATTTGTAATTTATGATAGTATAACAAAAGACTTAAGACAGAAACCTTCAATTTAGCAGCAAAGCAGTTTCTATAGCAAATATTGATATAATATCGTAGTCAAATAAATAGTACAAGCCGCTATTTTTACGGGTGTCAAAATTAAACATTAAACACAAAAAATAAAAATTATACCATACGTTATGCGAAAATTATGCAAACATTAAATATTTACTATTGTTTATTGCAATTCACATAACTCCAACACACACACAATAATACCTATTAAATAAACACAACAATTGTTCCCTCGACAAACAGTAGGTATTGTAGTTGTTGTTATTTAGCTTCACCGAGGTGTTGTTGTTATTGCACATGTTACTCTTTAGTTTACTCATCGTAATTGTTTAGCTATTTATTTAGCGCCATTAGCACATGTTGTCAAATTGATAAGTAGTACGTCAAATGCAGGGGCAGCTACTGACAAACAAACAAACAGACAGACATAATGCTAGGTGTTAGCTTAATGTTTGGTGGCTGGGATGATGCATTCTTTTCTTATCATAGACTATATAGCTAGGCATTATATATGAAGAAGAAAAAAAAATGAAAGCTTGATCGTTCGGCTTCTTTTTTGTATGTTTTTGTTGTCGATGTGATTCCCTTACTTCGACAAAAAAATTATTTTCATTATTTTAGCCATGGCTATGGAAATTGAGTTTTTAGCACTTTTTTGTTGTGTGGCTCGAGTTAACAAACAGCATCTAACATTCCCCTTATTACCACCACGAGAGAAAATATTAGAAATATTAACATCAGCATGTGGTCTTAATGTGAAAATTAAAAAATTACTAATTAAGTTTTAACACACTCACACAAGGAACACATTAAGTGAGACACAGCAATTTCTTTCAAATTCCCATATACATGACGTCATTGAGAAGTCAATTTGGTCAAACAATAGAATTTGCAAATGAAATAATTTTAGGGATATCATGTGAGAGAAGAAGATTGGATATGCAAGTCAAGAGTTTTTTGGGCATTTTTTAAATAAAAGTTTCCATCGATATATTTCCATATACGAGGGAAATCATAGAGAGTTAAAATTTCCAAAGTTAAAGAAGTTTCTTTAATATAATTGAAGTGATGAAGACCTCGGGCTATATATGTGAGTATATATAAATCTGGCTGTTGGATGTTTGAATATCTAATCATTTCAAATTAATTTTATGATATACCCAAATTGACAGAAGAGTTTTCTTTTCTGAGGAACGAAATTTTAAGACAAGCAAAGTTTTCTTCTGACGGAAAAAAATCTTTATAAAAGGTAAGAGAAAATCATTTTGTTTTGTCATAATTTCACATAATCCCGAATTGAAGACAAAAATAACACCTAGAAAAACATTTTATAAGAAAGGGGAATTTCCTTTGTTTACACACAACAACAACAAAAATTCTGATTCACCCCCATTTTCATGAAGCTCCGTTAGTGCTTCGTTAGCTAACGAACTTTTAAACCGTACCATGGACATATCTGTCATCTTGCCTATATATTCCACATGCCAGTTAGAAATTTAACTGCTGAAAATTTTTCAGTTAAAGTTAACCGGAGAGAAGATATTTGCAATTTACTTTCTGTTAACTGCCAGTTAAAGCCTAACAGCTACAAGAAAATGGCCGTCAATCACACAATTATTTGATCCAATTAATTCTTTAATTGAAATGTCTTCAATCACAGAAATTATAGTATCACAGAAATGATAGTCAATTAAAAAATTAATTGATTCAATTAAAAAATTAATTGATCCAATTAAAAAATTATTTGATACTTTTAATATTTGTGATTGATTTTTGTTTCAATTAAAAAACTTGTTGAATCAATTTAATTGTTAATTGAATATTTTTTAAGACTCAATTAAGACTTTAATTGGAAATATTTTCGTGAATTTTTTTTCTGTGTACAATTTAGTTTCGGAGTATTTTTTCTTTGGTTTAATGTCTTAGAATATATTCGTAGTAAGGATCGTATTAAACTATTTATTTTTGAATCGATTTTTAAAGAGGATAAAGGGTTATATTTGCCAATTAATTTCTGTGTAATAGAAAAAAATGCACGAAATTTTTTCCAATTAAAATCTTAATTGAGTTTTAAAAAATATTCAATAAAAAATTTAATTGATTTAAAAAATTTTTTAATTGAAACAAAAAGCAATCACACAAATTAATTGAATCACTTAATTTTTTTAATAGACTGTCAATTATGTTTTTAATTGATACTATCATTTCTGTGATTGAAAATATTTCAATTAAAAAATTTATCAATTAATTTCGTGATTGAATCAGAATTTTTTTTTTGTATTTAGGCGATTTGGTTTTCCTTGAGGTCGATTCATTTGAGTGCAGATGACAGACGGATATATTTTGTAGAAAACTAAATTTCTATTAAATAGTAAATAATTAAATCTTATATAAAATAATATAATACAAAATTTAATAAATTGGTCACCCACGATTTTCTATTACAATATTTTTTCTAAAATTTTTTTAAAATATTTTTATCTCAAAATGTCATCCCCAAATTCTACAAAGAATTTTTATCAGCAAATTTCATAAGAACCATCCATTTCTTATATTTTTAGAAAACTACTTTTTCTTTTAAATAAATTTAGTAAACAATTAATTCTTATAAAAAATAATATAATACAAAATTTAATAAATTGGTCACTCACGATTTTCTATTACAATATTTTTTCTAAAAATTTTTTAAAATATTTTTATCCCAAAATGTCATCCGTAAATTTTACAAAGAATTTTTGTCAGCAAATTTTATAAGGAATAGATGGACATAGTTTGTAGAAAACTAAATTTTTCTTAAATAAATTTAGTAAACAATTAATTCTTAAATTAAATGATAAATGATAATTAAATGATAAATGGAAATATTTTTATCTCAAAATGTCATTCATAAATTTTATCAACAAATTTCATAAGAAATGGACGGATATATTTTGTAGAAAACTACTCTTTGTTTTAAATAAATTTAGTAAACAATTAATTCTTATAAAAAAATAATATAAAACATAATTTACTAAATGATTCATTCACGTTTTTCTATTACAATATTTTTTCTAAACATTTTCCAAATATTTTTATCTCAAAATGTCAACCCTAAATTCTATAAAGAATTTTTATCAGCAAATTTCATAAGGAATGGTGGTTCAGTTGCAACCCTCAATCCAGCCACAAAAAAAGTTATTGTGGCGTTTTAATGGACCAAAATAGTGTGATTTCTAGATGGGTATTTGGTCTAACAATGGCAATAGCAACAAGTTGCAAAAAACTAATCACCCCCGGAGAGAAAAATGTGAGATGTGTTACACTATAATTTTCGCTGCAGTTAAACTGTTTGCTTTCTTCAATGCAAAAGAAAAGGTTAGCAAAAAAACTGTTGCTTCACAAAAACTCAAACCAAGGAAATACAAAGCCAACAATGAACAGAAGTAGCAAAAAAAAAAAAAACAACAGAGTGTTATATGGGACATGGACATATGCTATGTTTCGTATTGGGGGATTTCCTGTTATTATATTTTCACACATACATTCCGTCAAGGAAGGCCTGCAAAACACCGGCTTAGTGTTTAGAATAAGGTTTCCTCTTTGTTTGCATTTCTGTATTTTTTTTGCGCATGCTTGCTGTTACATACAACAAAAACAAACGGAAGGAAACTCTTTTAGCTGTAAAGTAATGTAGGTCGCTCGGTCGGTCGGTGGTCTTATTATGGTCTTGTGGCGTCTACTTTCCTTAATGCCTTTGAGTGCCTGCATACCACAAATAACTGCCTACCGTAACACCCCTAAAAGCGTGCGACTTTTTGACTTTGCCAACTCATTAAGAATGCTAAACATTTTGCTGTTTAAAAACATCAGCAACAACTGCTACATGTCATGTAATCAAGAAACAAATAAAACCTTCTCATTCTCAATACACAACAAAAGCAAAAACAAAATAAGTGAATGGTTATACACTTTTGGGCTAGGGATTATTGGCTTATGTTGGTGTAGAAGAACAGCAACCTACCGACTAAACGAGCAACTTAAACGCCTACACTTTGTGATTGGTTTGCTAATACGCCAACAACAGAAGACCAAAACAATTACACTGGCAACAAAGGTATTAAATTCCACTTCACTCTGTGTGCTTAAGCGATATGCGCCATCCATCAACGATTATGAGGGAGTAACAACAAAACAACAAACAATTAAGCCGAACTCTATTAAAAAGGGGAGAAAAAAAACCGAAAAGAACACTAAAGAATGTAGGCAAATATTTATTTCAACGACCTTAGTTCATAAAATATTTTTAAATTTTGTCTTGAAATAAAACGGAAATTGGGTCCTTATATATAATTTCAGAGAAATTTTGTCTTGAGATAATTTTGTTCGATTGGATCTAGAATTTTCAAAAATTTTCCCCCACTGTTTCCATTGCAAATAAAACCCTCCTTGACTGTCTTTTCGGTTCGCCAAAAAGACATGTATTCTTTAACCATGCACATATTCTATTGTTGTGTATATGGGAAATGTCTGACTTGGTGAAATGTTGACGATTTTGTTTCGTGTCTTGCTTGAAATCGTTTGTTTTCATGTTTCAACTACAAATACATAAAACATGCGCATGCGCACGCGCTTAAGTACATTATTTACAACATGCACTTTTCGCATTATTATGCGCTCCATTACCCACCCACGATGCCCAATGGCATGGTATGGGAAACCGAAGGAAGCAAAGGCAAAAAACACCACCACTTGAAATAAACCAACAGCCACACTTCATGTATATTCGTATGGGTCTTTATGATTGAACAATGGGCTTGAGTTTACATAGTAAAAAATAAGGGGGGAAACTGAAACCGCCAACAAAGCTATGCGATCTTTTGCAAAAAAAAAAAATAACAAAAAACATAACTCAAAATCGTTCAGGTGTGTAAACGATGACATTTAGCAGGTATGAAATGCAAGCATTAATTATGTTAAATGTTCCATTAAATATGTTTATGGTTAAAGAGTGAGACACCATATACATGGACAGACAACAAGACAGGCAATTAATTACATTTATTGCAATGATACATAATAATTAAGAAAATTATAATAGAATTTATAAGTGAAAGAAAATAGGTGTTGTCTATGGTACATTATAAAAAGGGGAAGTGAATAGAATATTGTATCGAAGATTGACTCTGGAGTTATGATGTCCATAGACTTTGGTTGCCTTGGAATGGATATTTCAGGAAGTTTGAAACTTTGTATGAAAGCAAGTTGGAATTAGATCATTATTATCATTAAAATTTTCTTCATAAATTCTCATCAACAAAGAGAAGTTTGCCATTTACTTTTTTAAAGTAAAGTCTTTATGGGGATAAAAGTCCAGCATCCAAAAATGGTGTTATTACTCTGAATTTGTTTTTTTTTTATATACAGGCGAGTTGAGTTTTATTACCCATAAAAATTTATTCCCAAATTTTAGAATCTGAAATTTCAGGCACATAGATCAGATGAAAGAGTTATGATAGGTCGAATGACAACCCGATATTTCAGACTCACTTCTTTCTTTTAGACGGACAAGTAGATCAGCAAGAACGTTGGTTTCTTCACTAACACTAGATAAGTTAGAATCATTCAATTTACTTAACCCTTTCATTACCGAAATAAACCTAATGTTAAACACTTCTATTTTTCTTCTGTTTTTACTCGTACTAACAGCATGTAGAACAAAAATTGTCATTTTGAAAACCTACCTCAATTACTTCAAGAGCTGTATAAGCTTGTTCTGAAAATTTGATTGTTGAATTTTGACCAAATGGCCTTACGAAAATAAGCGCTATTTGGCCTATAATATCTTCCAAAGTGTGAGAAAAAATACAAAAAAGAACCCAAAAAAGTATCAACTATAGTTTTTGTATAAGTGTCCATTTACTAGAAACATATAGTAGAAAAATTGTCTCAAATGTTCGTATTTTTCGTTTATTTTTAAAGACGTTTATAAAAATGTATTTTAGTGCTAACCAATATGGAAAATATTTATAGCTTATTTAGATTAAAGCCTCTACTTTAAAATAAAATCAAGAAGTGGGAAAATAGAATGTGGTGTCTTTTGCGAATTTCCTTCTAAGTTGACATCGGTAGTGAAAGGGTTAAAATTTGGAACTCTTTTTATTTTTTTGCATACTACTGTGGGCGAAATGTAGTAAATCTATGCTCATAATTTTAAATTCAAATTCATTTCGTTGTCACTAAGAGTAATCCCCCCAGGCCGCAATAGGGAAGACCAACTTTTTTGCAAAATCTTGTAGCAGGTATTAAAGCCAATTTGCCGAATAACCTTCCATGAGAATTTGGTATTGATATTGATCCATTAGACAATCAATTTCGATTAATATCCTGATTTTATTTTTTTTAATATGTTAAGCATGATTTGGACACCCAGGAGGATCCAACACCGAGATCCTATTCCGAAAACATTACAATTCTACAGGTTCAAGTTCATGCCATAGAGGAATGTGTTAAATGGTTCCGAAATAACAAGAGACCACAAAACGCGAATATTTTCACAGAT
Organism: Haematobia irritans; assembly: GCF_050003625.1. NCBI lineage: Eukaryota > Metazoa > Arthropoda > Insecta > Diptera > Muscidae > Haematobia > Haematobia irritans. The sequence continues at coordinate 169,415,543 of NC_134401.1, read as the reverse complement.
TGCCAGAAGACAATGAAGCCAATAACAGACATTACGGTTCGATCGCGAAACTTTTTGTTATGCAAAAGTATGATCAACGAATACTTAGAATCTGGAAGGATCTTCCAGGGGTTCCAGGACATGCCGAAATAAGAAGAAACATAAAGGCAAATAAACTGGCGATAAGAGCATAAGAGAAATAAACTTACAAAACGGAAAGGCAATAGAGGCAATGCTGGCCGAGTTGGATGAATGGGCCGCGTGAGACACACAAAGCGATGTGGACCAATGCAACAGTCAGAAGGGCTACGAAAATACTGGAGGCTGACCCAAACAAAAGAAATACTGTAGAACTATTCCAGGAGAGTAGAACGAAAATCAGGACGATCATGGGAATAATGACCGGGCATCTAGCAGTAATAGCACATCTGCTTCGAATAATATAGGCGGAGGACGGTACATGTAGAGCGTGTTGTGAGAGTGATGATACCTTTGTCACTGCCCTACCTTTACTAGCCAAAAAAGAGATAACCATATCGCGTAAAAGGTGATTCGGGACCTGCCCCGGCTTGGAAAAAAAGGACTGGAAACAAATTAGGGAATTCGTTAGGGACTCAGAGTTCACACAAAATAATATTATAATTTTTGAGCTAACAATAAATTGTTGTTACAGAAAATTTTGAAGTTCAACTAAATTTTTGTTGATATAACAAAATGTTTGTTGATATAACAAAATTAGTTGCAAAAGTCACTAAAATCGTAATTGTATTTACAAAATACGTTGTTAGCTCAAATTTAAACATAATTTTAATTGTATTGACAATCAAATTAATTGATATTTTTTTGTGTGTTACTGGAATAAAAAATGTACGATAGAAAGAAGTTGGACAACAAGACAGGGCAACCTGAATTATCTCTACAACATGTTTTGGTTAAAATACGAATCTGCCAAATAAATTTATATGCATTTTTTGATTGATATTTTGATTTTATTCGAATCCACAAACTGATATGGCTCAGTTTTAAATATTTTTTAGTAGGGCAATGTTTTTGGGGAACATCCCAAAATCGTCTGTGTGGCCCAGGAATGGAAAATACAATTTTTAAGAAAGTACAAAAAGATATTTTTCTGAGCGAAAAGGTACTTTTTACTAAATTTCAACAAAAATTTCACTGGAAGATTATTGTCAAGAGCTCCTTTAGACTGAATTTTAAAGAAAATAAAATTTTGACAAAATTTTCTATAGAAATAAAATTTTGAAAAAAAAATCTATAAAAATAAAATTTTGACAAAATATTCTATAGAAATAAAATTTTGCAAACATTTTCTATAGAAATAAAAAAAAATTTTAATAGAAATAAAATTTTGCAAAAAAAATTTATAGAAATAAAATTTTGCAAAAATTTTCTATAGAAATAAAATTAAAAAAAAAGTTTCTATAGAAATAAAACTTTTACAAAATCATTGTTGTTTTTTATTTATTTATTTATTTATTTTTTTTTTTTTTGATTTCAGCTTAAAACCATGCATTGACTAAACTACAAATGTAGCTTAACCAACGGAGGAAAGGAATGTCAAATTTATTTGGGCAGAGCCCTATAGACTGCAAGATGGTTGGATGGACGCACGTTTCGGAATTACCACATTCCTCATCAGCATCCTCTACTTGCAGAAAAAATATCAACCAATTATCAGAATAAATTCAGGCAGTTCATTAAACCCAACAATAAACCACACTTGAACCCTCCGAAAAAAGGCTTTACATTGATAGCCGGCTTATGCCGAAATAAATTCGTACAAACATCTCTCTTTTCCTTTGCCACCATCAAATCATCGATTTCAGTGAAGTTGGCTGGGTTTTATTTTGAGCGTGCTTTCTCTTCTTTCTCTCATTCGTTTTACAAAATTTTCTACCGAAATAAAAAATCGATAATATAGAACCGCATGCTTTTTTCGACTATGGCTTTTACAAGCTCGCGATTTTCTTCCCTCATGAACTTGTCTGTTTTGCCATATTTATAAAAGACTATAAGCTTGATAAAGACTTTCTCAAACTATTTTGTCAAAGCTATTGTACCATAAATCGATATCGACTAAAAAATGTCTACACAAACAGTGCTAAATCATTCGCGGGGGTACTACGGTATTGACCGGGGTGAAAAAGTATTGAAAAAAGTACTATAGTACTGCATTTTCCCATCCCTGGTGTGGCCGAGTTCATGCGTAGCTAAATCCATGGCTCTAGCTTAGTTTGGGCCGAATACAAAAAAGTTTTCTACGACTGCCTCAAAACTTATCTTCACATCCCAGCAAAAAAAAGCGTCGCCAAAAAAGTAGTGAAAATGTTCTTTTTGGATCCGGAAGTGGTGCAAAATTGGAGCAGAAGCGATGAATTAAACATGGGCTTGTCATAGGACGGATGTCCACCATTTCGACAGCCGTTTCACTGAATTTGCATCACTTTTTAGGGTGTTATGCGAATTCAATGTTTTGGATGTGAATTAAGAAATTTTGCGATATTTTTACACATAAATAAGTTTTAATTTTTTTTTATGCATTCTAACGTTTGTCTGAAACATTTGACATCAAGAATTTTCAAAAACTCGCAAGTTTTCTAGAATGGATTTAGCATTTTTTTGGCAAAATTTAAATAATTTAAATAATTTGTATAATTTTATTAATTCTTGGTCTGTTTTTAACCAATTTGAAACACAACAATTTAATTTCCTATTAAAAATATGAATATGAGTAATAAAAAATATATGAGTAATAAAAAATTGACTCAAATGAACTTCCAAAGCAGTTAAAATAAAGAACTTCTTTGGGAGAAAATTTTTGGAAGTGCTTTCAAAGTTGTGCCTTTAGAAGAACTTCCAAATTTTTTTGCTGGGATATAGTGGTATATCATAGGTGGTGAACTTCTCTCTCTCTCTCTCTCTAGTCAGTGAACACAAAACTATTCAATGTTAAATTATTATTACCTTATTAGTTGGGATTCATTGCTATAGTTCCTTGTGAAATATGCTAAACGTGGGAATACATTGATTTTGTATTAAATTTTATGACCTCATTGATCTTAAGAAAGACCTTCTATGAAAAAATCATATCACATTGAAAATCTTTAAAAGGTCAACCATATTTTATACAATAATAAAACTGTGAACAATATTCACGGATAACATTAGAAACATTTAGCTCATTATTAAGAATATATTTTTTTCTTTCTAGAATTTATATTGGCATTAATTAAATGCAAAAAGTCTTTTTTTATTGACAACGTCAATTAAAAAACATTTTATGGTAGTTGTTAATTAAGCTCGTACTAAGTCACCTATAATGAATACAAAAAAACAAAAACAAAAAATACTTGCTGTACATTAAGCGTTACAAAAATTAATATCACAAAAATATGAGAAAAATATTTAATAAGGGAAATAAGTTTTTTCAAACAACAACGAAAAACAAAACAACTCAAAATAAATCATAATAAACAAATGGTTTTAATAGCTGTTAATAAGTCATAACATTTTGTGTTCGAAAAAAAGCATTTTATAGCAAGTGAAAAACGACAATTTCAATTTCTTTAAAAGTAGAATTGCACACACCAAAATAGCTTAATGCATTTTTGATTTTTATTTTACAGCAGCAGTCAGTTATGATGGGCCACAACCACCATGGTTTTGTGTGTTTTCCAGAATTGTTATGACTGGCGATAATCATTTTCAATTTAGCCAATAGACCAAAAAAAAAAAACACTAAAAAGAGCAAAAACAACAACTACAGAAAAAAAACTTTAAAAGACGTTATTGCAGTCTACAAATTGCTGGAGCAGCAGTGGTTAAGGCATTTGCGGTTTATCTGCCATAATTGTGCTAGCCCACGTAGGCCTTTGGAATGGTATAAAATATCTCAAGCAATCTATCAAATGATTGTTAAAAAGATCATAAAAAATCAGCAAATGTTGATTTCAAATCGAGACACCGCAAATGCATTTACAATGAACTTTATGGCAATCATTGGAGTTTTCTCATTTTTTTTCCTTTTTGTATGGTCTATCAGCGGCTATAGGCAAAGTTTTGAAATACCATTTAGTTGTCTATCAATTCAACAGCTGTGTTTATTCTTAAGATGAAAATCAAAAAAACAACAAATCGCCTTTGGTTAATGTGTTGGGTTTTCTTAACGGACACTATATGTGATTACCTTAGGAACAGATGCAGATGCTTCTTAAGAAACTTAAAACGAAAAAAAAACAATTTCAAGGATATCATTAAGGATATGAAATCTAAGCAACGCCTTAGGCTTTATGGTTTTGATTTAAGAATTTCATCTAGGAATTCCAGGATTGTCATTCCTTCGGACAACGTCCATAGGGGGATACTATCTACCAAAAGCACCCTTTTCTTTTATGGAAGATCAACAAAAAGAAAACTCATTTGCATAATGCCCTGATCATGACAATAAAAGATGCGATGGTCGGGCATAATGGATGAGTCTAAGGCACAGAAAAGCTATTATCCTTTTGTCCTCAGGCACCAATACAGAGCCACACATGCTCTATATCATGGAGAAAAAGGATTGTGTTTTGTCTGTGTCATTGTTGGACATTGCGCGGTGTCCGATGTATACGTTTTCTTCTGTTCATCAGCAATCATCTAAAAGGACGAGTCATTACTTCAGATGCTGCAAAGAAAAATGAAAAGCTTATGCAAATGAATTTTTTTCGTCGTCCAGAATGGTCCGTTCGTTCCTCATGGTCTACAACCCTTTTGCATTCGAAGACACAGCAACAAAACAAAATCTCACTGGACTCTGTAAGACAAATAAACCAAAAGATCAGGTACACAATTCACACAGAGATCTCACCAAAAAAAACCACCCTTATTTCTTAAGGCAAAATGTGAAGGAATGAGGATAGAGAGATTCCTCAAGGAGAAACCCTTTTTCGTGTCTCTTATATTATCTTTAAATGTCCATTTCACTTAAAATTAATGCATCATCAAAGACTGTACAGAAGCGAAGCGAAAGAATTTCAAGGCAACGATGCCAAGAGTATACTTCCATTCCATTCACCGTTCATTCATTTTTTCATTTTACTTATTATTATTTTTTTTTGTTTCATTCAAGACAGTAAGCATGTCATGCAATTTCAACTATCCTTTCGCATCATCCCATCCACATGGATAAGGGAATCCACTGAAATGAGAAGTGAATAAAGTGCAACAAAAACAAATTTACTAATATTGGAAACTGAAAGACCAAAGGGATGGTCGTTGATGGACGTCTGACTGGACTATGATAAAGGAATGCATGGCTGAAGGGGCGGTTGGAAGAACGAATTAATGGACAGAAAAAAAATCGTAAAAATAACGAAACTATTCAATCAAGGTTCAGTGGAAATTTAATAATAAACGAAGTAAAAAGACTATGCACAGTGGGCAAAAAAAGACACTAAATTGACTTTCAAAAAATAATAATTTTCCTTAATACATGAAAAAGAGATTTTGATTCAAGGAGAATATCCTTATAAAAAATGCTTGAAATATAGAATAAGATTTATTTTAGGGATGTAAAATTCTTGACAAAAATGACTTTGAAATTAAGACACTTTTTTTTACTTTCAAGTACAATTAATTTTTATTTCATTTTTTTAGTAAAATTTATTTAATACCATATCCCAAAAATCTCTAAATGGGATCTGTATCCTAATTTTAATTTTATAGTACCTATATATAAAGTTCCATATACTGAAAAAACAGTGAACCCTTCAGGAAGAAAAATTTCGGTAAATATTAGAAAATTTTGAATATTTTTAGAAAATTTTAACTAAACAGTATTACAAACGCTGACATCACGCCGATGTCATTAAAATAAGTAAATATTTTTCGATAAATTCAAGAAAATTTATTAGACATAATTAAGTTTTCTCACATGTTAAAGAAAAATTTGTAGGGAAAAATTTGGAGTCCAAAATTGCAAGAATGTCTTTAGTGACATACGAAGTTCATGATGAACGCATTTGTAGTCAAATTTGCAAATTTAAAGATATACTAAACTATTTTGTGGAAGACACGAATTTAGTTAATCTTTTGCTTCATTTGTCTATATTTTTTTCCTCGGTTTTAGTTAATTTAACTAAAACTTACGCAAAAAAATATTAGAGTAAAGGAAACTTTATCTAAACATAATAATTCCATGAACTAAAATAAAGTTAAATTGGCTTTAGTGAAATAGAGAGTTCACTTTTTTTTTTTGAGTGTAGTTTCGGACGTTATGGTCAAAGTTACTGGACCATCCAAGTATGTAGTTTCTTTAGTGTATTTTTTTTAGCTGTAAAAAAAATTAATGCAAATAATATCTTTGGTTAGGACTTTGAGGTCCCTGCTCGGGCGCCAAAGAGCCACCGTGATGCAATGGTTAGCATGACCTAGCATAGACAAGGTTTATCCCACCTCAGTAATGCTGGTGACATTTCTGAGTGTTTCAAAGCTAAGGGGTTCCACTGCAATGTGGAACGCCGTTCGGACTCGGCTGTAAGAAGGAGGTTCCTTAGGTTAGGTTAAAGTGGCAGCCCGATTAAGATTCAGGCTTAGACTATTCAATCCATTGTGATAAGGTTCCTTGTCGTTGAGCTTAACATGGAATCGGGCAGCACTCAGTGATAAGAGAGAAGTTCACCACTGTGGTATCACAATCGACTGATTAGTCTAAGTGAGCCTGATACATCGGGCGGCCACCTAACCTAGGGCTTTGATTTGAAAAAATAATAAAATTTGTTTGTGGTGATGCGTCACTTGAAGAGACAAAGCTTTACTGTTTTCGTATATAAATTGGTAAATTGGCTTCATTTCAATTGAATTGCTCCTGAAGGTCACTGTAAAAAAAACTTATCCCATTGTGCAAAGCCTCTGAAATTATTTATTATCATTTTACATTAAGGTTTTACGTAATGTTCATGATCGTAATAAACAAAAAAAACTATGATGTTTGTATGAATGTCCTTATTGCATTGCATATAATCTCTAAACGGCTACAAAGGAAAAATGATAAACTAATGAAAAATTCTGGTGGTGGTGGTGATAGTAATGACGCTGGCCGGTCCATTTGTATCAGAAATTCATTCATTTGTCCGAGATAACCCGGGGAATGATGAAATTTTAAACAAAAAGCCTCGAAAAGGAACCCCCAAACATACACAGGCAACAAAACGTGTATTATTGTGTGGAAGGATCATGTGCGTGTCCTGCGAACATCATCACAGTCTGTATACGTGGCAATGACAATAACAACAATAAAAAGCCAAAAGGCGATAACACAAAGTGTGAGAAAATCATGTTGTCGTCGTCGCCAACGTTGGTTTTTACCTTTGCGTGGCAGTTGGTCCTTTTTAACGGACATCTGAGGAAGAGTGAAGTAAAACAGACGAAAAAACTATACACAACTAACGATGATGTTCATTTTCAAGGGTTTTAGTCTTTTCAAGTGCATAACAGTCAGCCAGGTTAAGGATGGAGAATTATTCGTAATTATATTTGATTAACCCGAAACGTCATAAACCATAAAACGAATGAAACGAAGATGAAGCAAAAGGTGTTTTTCTTATATGGCCTTGTTCATATTGGCATCAAATATGTATGTGTTGATTTGAAAACAAACAAAAAAAAAATGTTTTCTTTGACATAGGCTCATCAGGTGTTCTTGCCCTTTACTAAAAATACGTTTTTGTCTTTTTCATAATAACATCTGCGTCATCATCGCCCTCATATCATTATCACACAGTGTTTTTTTTTTAATTTTAATATTGTATATGTTATCCAATTGTACTAATCTACAATATGAAATGTTTTAAAATTTTAAATTATGTACATATTTTTGACTATTATACAAAAAAAAAGACATAAATGATTAGAAAAGTATGTATATTGAAAGTGAAATTTTTTGACTATTTTGTTTTTGAATTTTGATTAGTAAAGTAGTCTATTATACAAAGGTATATGTGGGCAATTCCAGACAAAAGTATAGGATTTCTGTATAAAAATAAAATTTGTTTGTGTCTACATTTAAACAATGTCTGGATAGAAATTCACTATAGAGGAATCAAAGGTCTATTTATTCTGCAAGCATTTCAATAACAAATATGGGTTATACGGCACCTTATATACCAGATTTATTGAGAGTCTTGAAGGCACAACTTTCATATGTTTTCCTAAAACTGTATTTTATCATGGAGATGGTCGATTTTCCCTCAATTCGAATCTATTGTTTTTTCCATATCAACAGTGATTAGAATTGGTACAGTGATTAGAATGTCCGAACATGATTTCCCACTGAACGAAACTTTATATAAACGAAATTACTGAATTCATGACACGGATTGTTTATAATCTCTTTATTTGATTTTTAAGAAATTTTCGTCTAAAATTTTGTATCGCAGATAACTCTTTTTTCAGTACTACAAATTTTCGTGTGTTTTATCCCACTAATGGCCGTACACCTAAAATGACAAATCTAATTTCAGAGCATTTGGAAGTATTTCACACATCAGTTACATAGAAGAAACATAGTTCGATTTTTTTAACATAAAGTTTTGATTGCAGTTGGAATAACGAGCTCAAAAAAAATCTTCGTCATAGATTTTGATAACCCATCGAATCAGACTTCCGAACAAGTTCATAAGGTCCATTTATTCTGCAAGCATTTCAATAACAAACATGGGTTATACGGCACCTTATATACCAGATTTATTGAGAGTCTTGAAGGCAAAAATTGCGTATGTTTTTCTAAAACTGTATTTTATCATGGAGATGGTCGATTTCCCTCAATTCGAATCTATTGTTTTTTCCATATCAACAGTGATTAGAATTGGTACAGTGATTAGAATTTCCGTACATGATTTCTCACCAAACGAAATTTTAAATAAACGAAATTACCGAATTCATGACAGGGATTGTTTATAATCTCTTTCTTTGATTTTTAAGAAACTTTCGTCTAAAATTTTGTGTCGCAGATAACTCTTTTTTTCAGAACTACACCAAATCAAATTTCAGAGCATTTGAAAGTATTTCACACATCAGTTACATGGAAGAAACATAGCTAGATTTTTTTCACATAAAGCTATGATTGCATTTGGAATAACGAGCCCAAAAAAATCTTCATCATAGCTTTTGATAACCCATCGAATCAGACTTCCAAGACAAGTTCATAAGGTCCATTTATTCTGCAAGCATTTCAATAACAAATATGGGTTATACGGCACCTTATATACCAGATTTATTGAGAGTCTGGAAGGCACAAATTGCGTATGTTTTTCGAAAACTGTATTTTATCATGGAGATGGTCGATTTTCCCTCAATTCGAATATATATTATATATATATTTTTTTTTTTCATATCAACTTGGTACAGTGATTAGAATTTCCGTACATGATTTCCCACCGAACGAAATTTTAAATAAACGAAATTACCGAATTCATGACACGGATTGTTTATAATCTCTTTATTTGATTTTTAAGAAACTTTGTCTAAAATTTTGTATCGCAGAGAACTGTTTTTTTTTCAGTACTACAAATGGTCATGGGTTTTATCCCAATAATGGCCGTACACCTAAAACAACAAATCAAATTCCAGAGCATTTGAAAGTGTTTCACACCTCAGTTACATAGAAAAAAACATAACTCGATTTTTATACCCTTCACTACTACTGTGGTACAGGGTATAATAAGTTTGTGCATTTGTATGTAACGCCAAGAAGGAGTAATCATAGACCAACCTTTTAGTATACGGATCGGCTTAGAATTAAATTCTGAGTCGATTTAGCGATGTCCGTCTGTCTGTCTGTCTGTCTGTCTGTCTGTCTGTCCGTCTGTCTGTCCGTCTGTCTGTCTGTTGATGTATTTTTGTGCGCAAAGTATAGCTCGCAGTTTTAGTCCGATTGTCCCAAAATTTGGTATAGGGTCCTGTTTCGGTTCAAAGACGATCCCTATTGATTTTGGAAAAAATCGGTTCAGATTTAGATATAGCAGCCATATATATTTTTCACCGATCTGGTCATAATTGGCGTGTATATCAACCTATCTTCCTCAAATTCCGTACATCCGAATATTTTATGAGTCTCGGAAAACTTGCAAAATATCAGCAAAATCGGTTCAGATTTAGATATAGCTCCCATATATAGCTTTCGCCCGATTTACACTCATTTGCCCACAGAGGCCAATTTTTTGCTCCGATTTAGTTGAAATTTTGCATAGGGAGTAGAATTAGCGTTGTAACTATGCGTGCCAAATTTGATTGAAATCGGTTCAGATTTAGATATAGCTCCCATATATAGCTTTCGCCCGATTTACACTCATATGACCACAGAGGCCAATTTTGTGCTCCGATTTAGTTGAAATTTTGCAAAGGGAGTAGAATTAGCATTGTAGTTATGCGTGCCAAATTTGGTTGAAATCGGTTGAGATTTAGATATAGCTCCCATATATATGTTTTTCTGATTTCGACAAAAATGGTCAAAATACCAACATTTTCCTTGTAAAATCGCCACTGCTTAGTCGAAAAATTGTAAAAATGACTCTAATTTTCCTAAACTTCTAATACATATATATCGAGCGATAAATCAAAAATAAACTTTTTCGAAGTTTCCTTAAAATTGCTTCAGATTTAAACGTTTCCCATATTTTTTTTTTACTAACATTGAGTTCCACCCTAGTGCATTAGCCGACTTAAATTTTGAGTCTATAGATTTTGTAGAAGTCTATCAAATTCTTCCAGACCGAGTGATATTTAAATGTATGTATTTGGGACAAACCTTTATATATAGCCCCCAACACATTTGACGGATGTGATATGGTATCGAAAATTTAGATCTACAAAGTGGTGCAGGGTATAATATAGTCGGCCCCGCCCGACTTTAGACTTCCTTACTGGTTTTTGATTGCATTTGGAATAAAAAAAATAAAATTAAGATTAAATTTTAAATTAAGGCCCAAAAGCCAATTAATAAATTTCCGACGTCGTGCTGCTAATTTGCAATATTCTTTGAAATAACAAATCCATCATCCCAGATGGTAAACTTTACAATATAAATACTAATTATTTTGGTAACTTAGTTCACAGTTTAATCTAGCTTTAAGTACAAATAATAAAAAAAATATCTATATTTTTCTATTACCCAAATTGTGGTTACTCTAAATTTAGGATCATAATGCTATAAATTGCTTTACATTTATTTTCATTGGTTTTCTAAAACCACAAAAGAAAATTATTTTGTGATTCAGTTTGCAACAAAAAAAAAAAACAGTCATTTAGATTCATTATTATTAGCCCAAGTAATTAACAAATATCTGGGCGATTTATTGCCATAGGAATTCCCCAAAAACAAAAAAGAATATATATTATTCATTGTAAAAAAACAATATCAAGGAAATACCCATATGTCGATCCATAAAAACCAATAAAGAGGAACACCAAAAAAAAATCATACACACAGACATATATTTGAATTTTATAAAATTTATATGCAAATTCGTTTTATTGTGCTTTTTAAATGTATTGGTCTATGTGAGTGTGTTTATCTCTCTTTTTCATTGTGTTTTATTTAATTCGTGGTAATCAAACCAACATGTTCATCTCATTTTGTTTTTGTTTTTTTCTTAATCAAATCAAACTTTTCATTAAAAAACATTCAAAATTAAAAAAAAAAATAATAAAACGCATACACACATTAAATTAAAAGAAAACAACGAATTTTGATGTGGTAACCGAGTAAAACTCAGACTGCCCAAAATCCAAAAGGCGATAAGATGCGGCACATGTAGACAAGCATTCATACATCGAAGCACCTGCAATACAATACTGTAAAAAATTACATGTGTGTATGGCTACGCGCATGCGCATCAACCCCCATCACAAGGTGCTATGGCGAGATGGCGGCATTTAAGGCTTTGAGACTTGAGATTCTGTTAAACTGAAACAGTTAGTAAAATTGTCTTTAATACAGAGAGACTTATACACTCATACGCATGCCTTTGTAGACCTAAGAAATACAAAAACAACAACGCCATTAAAGCTTACAAATTTTCGGGTGTGGGCCATAAATTTCTCATACATATCGCATTAATTAGCATCAATAAGAGAGACAAACATATTCTGGGGCCTACAAACAAAATTGAAACTTAAGAAAGGAAAACAAAAAAAAAACGAAAATGGCTTGTCCCACATTACTTCATTGAAGCAAAAAATATCTTTCGGGCTAACTCTGTCTCCTTGGATACTTTTAAGATGCGGGAGATTGAAAGAAGTTTTGATTAAGCTAAACATTTAAAACAAAATGTTTGTCTTTCTGGAGAGAAAACGCACACAATCAACCATTTCCATCCAATATTAAAAAAAAACATAATACAAATTAAAACAAATTTATTCATACTTGTTCGATCAAATGCATTTCGAAATTGTTATATTGCCTTACAGAAAAATGATTAAAGTGGTTTTAAAGTACTGATTTCTTTTTAATTTTCTTCTAGGTGATTGACATATCACATAATAGCTTTTAGTTTTAGATTTGCATAATTAAAAGCAAAATATCAGAAATATTATGAAATGCAATTTTCATGTAATTAATTAATGTGAAATGTAATATAACTTCCCAGCAAAAAAAAGCGTCGCCAAAAAAGTACTGGAGATGTTCTTTTTGGATCCGGAAGTGGTGCACCGTTGGCGCAGAAGCGATGAATTTAACATGGGTTTGTCATACCACCATTTCAATAGCCGTTGCACTTAAAATGCATCGTTTCTTAAAGTGTGATCCAAATTCAGTGTTTTGGATGGGATTTGATAAATTTTGTGATATTTTGATAAATAAATACTTTTTAAACTTATTTTATAATTTTTAATGCATTCTAACGCTTGTTTGAAGTCAAGCCTCAAATATTTTCAAAATTAAGCATTTTTTCTAGAATGGATTTAGCATTTTTTTCGACAAAATTTAAATAATTTGCACTATCTTATTAATCCTTACTATGTTCTATCCATCCTAATCCTATCCATTTTAAACAAAAAAAGTTAAAATTACTTTTCAAATATATATAAAAAAGGGACTTATAAAAATGTAATTAAAAGAACTTCCTGAGTAGTTAAAATAAAGAGCATCTCTGGGAAAACATTTTTGGAAGTGCATTTAAAGTTGTGTCTTTAGAAGAACTTTCAAAATTTTTTGCTGGGTTATTAATACACCTTTATATAAAAATGTATTATTTTAGAAAATTTTATATAAAATATAACATCTGCATTCTGGCTCTTCAGAGTACATACAATTACAATTTATCAAATAAAATTAATTATTAAATTAAATGATATCAATCAAATGAATTGATATGGATGGAGGGTTTATAGTTTTGAGTCCAATGTAATCTCTACTTTTAAAATAGGCTAAAATTACTTATGAGTGCAAGGTGTTGAAAACAAAATTTAAGATTAAATATTTTAAACAAATAATTTATATGGGAGAATGTATTATCCTTCTTAGATAGTATAATACATATTATGTCATTTGCATATCATGGTAATGTCAAATTTAACAATTTTATAGTGAGCAACAAGATGTTCTCTGAGAAACAAAAATAGAAATACAGTGAAACCTCTAAAACTTGGACACTTTTAAAAGCGGACACCTCCTAAAATGTGGCAGTTGTCTGGGGACGTTTGCTATATTAAGACATTACAATTAACCTCCCATATGTTAAGTGGACAACGCCCAAATGTGGACAAAATTTTAGGCGACCATGAGAGACCACTTTTCAGAGGTTTCACTGTAGTTCAAATTAGTGAATTGATATAAATGTGGTCTTAGCGTTATTTATAGGACAGTGCTATTCGAATTTTAACTTCAAAAAGCTCCCTATATGTGTGTGTTGCATTCCGATATAATTTCAAAAATATTTCTTTATAAAGATTCACATGTTTTAGAGAAGTTAGTTTTTTCGAAGAAAAATAAAACACATTAGGTCAAAAACCTTTGTTGTTAACACCTAATTGTTTTATATTTATTTTCATAATTAATTGTGATTGTATATCTTGTAATAAATAAAAAAAAAAAAAACATACAGTGCACCCGCGGTAACGTGAACAACGCCTAACGTGAAAACACTCTTTCTTAACTACTACTCCGCAACGCCAAAAAAACATAAAATTTGACGTTAAATACAGATTCTCAAAGCCAAATACAATTTCAAATACACTTACGGAATTGTTTAGTAATCTAGTTTGGCTTTTTTCGTGAATTTTAATTATTAGTTTCAATTGCTTTATAACTACATACCCACTGATATTTTTCCGATCTCTTTTTTATACCCACCACCAAAGAATGGTGCCGGGGGTATAATAAGTTTGTCATTCCGTTTGTAACACATCGAAATATTGATTTCCGACTATATAAAGTATATATATTCTTGATCAGGGAGAAATTCTAAGACAATATAACGATATCCGTCTGTCTGGCTGTCTTTCTGTTGTAATCACCCTACAGTCTTCAATAATGAAGAAATCGTGCTGAAATTTTGCACAAACTCGTCTTTTGTCTGCAGGCAGGTCAAGTTCGAAGATGGGCTATATCGGTCCAGGTTTTGATATAGTCCCCATATAAACCTACCTCCCGATTTGGGGTCTTGGGCTTATAGAAACCGCAGTTTTTATCCAATTTACCTGAAATTAAAAATCGGGAGGTACTTTAGAACCATAAAGAGGTGTGCCAAAAATGGTGAGCATCGGTCCATGTGCTTGTATGGTCCTCATATAAACCGACCTCCTGATTTGGGGTCTTGGGCTCATAGAAACCGTAGTTTTTATCCAATTTGCCTGAAATTTAAATCTAGAGGTATTTTAGGACCATAAAGAGATGTGCCGAAAATGGTGAGTATCGGTCAATATTTTAGTATAGCCCCCATAAGAACGATCTCCCGATTTAACTCTTTGGGTTTCTAGAAACCGTAGTTTTTATCCGATTTGCCTGAAATTGTATATATTCCTGTATTTTAGGCTCACAAAAACGTTTATCGGATTAAGTTTTATCGGTAATGCCTCCATATAGACCGATTTCACTTCTTGAGGGTATAGAAGGCGCACTGATCATGAAAATTGCTTGAAACTCAATGTAAAATTTCCAGATTTTACTTCTCGGGTGAAAATCTACAGATTTAAGATTTCAAATCAAGACGTTATTTTATAATTTTCTTGCACACTTACAAATGATGTTAATGATTCCTCTAAAACTTAAACAAAAATGGTTCTTATAAATCCAGAATCTGATATAGTCCTCATAGGTGAAATCTTTTAATTTATCTTCGGGAAGTGTACTGGATTAACTACTCTGCTTGATCTGTCCTCAAGCCCTACTGAAATTTTAAAGGAAACCCTAATATTTGGTTCATGGTGGTTGTGGCCCGGCTGAACTTACTGCTGTATATACTTCTTTAAATTTTTTTTTTGTCATGAAATTAAATTAAGTTTTTATTATTACTAATGACAAAAATAAAAGACTATTATGCTAGAACGTGTAAAACTCCCGAATATTTCTTCTGAAATACGGTGAAAATCGCTAACGTGAACTAATTAAAACCAAGAGAGTTCAGGTTAGCGATTTTCAGTGTACTTCAGAACAAATATTCGGGAGTTTTACACGTTCTAGCGTGATAGTTTTTTTATTTTTCTTATAAGTAATATTAAAAACTTAATTTAATTTCATGAAAAAAAATTAAAAAAAGAGATTAAGAAAATATCAGTACCGCGAGTGCACTGTATATAACTTCACGAGCGTAAGTTTTCCTTCAGTATTAGATTTAGATAATTTCTCCAATAAAAAAGGCGAAAGTTATATTTTAAAGCATACTTTGCATTGATTTCGCATAAGCTCTACTTCAGTATTTCAGTTTTTTTTTTCTAAACCAAATTTTGCTTTGAGAATGAATCGTTTGTTTATTGCAGATAAGAAGAATGAATTCATTTTTCTTTAATGACACTGGATAATTATTCTGAACCAATTCAATGTTTTCATCACTAGAGTGCAAACGAACTAACAAATTCACAAATTTTGTGTGGATTTTTTCTTAGAGTTAGAAGACCAATTTGTACCAAATAAATTTGTACGAAAACAGACGATTTATCTGCACACATAGAACTAGTCAGAATTTTATTAAACTAGGGGAAATTTGCACTAGACACCAAATAATATTATAAGAATATCAATTAAAATAGGATATTGTAGGCACTGCTGAAAAATAAACTTTGGAGAGTAAAGAATTCAAATTTGAAAGGAAAATAGAAAAGGAACCCTTTTGAAATATGTATGGGATAGAGAAAAATAAAATATAATTTTTGTTGAGAAATTGAAAAATAAAAGATCGTTTCTTTAAAAAGTCTTATAGATATAAAGACATTTCTTAAGAGACATAGAAATATTTCTTGCTACCGACAGAATGTCTTTCGTAAGACAACGAATAATTTTATTGAATAATCTTCAAAAAAAAATTATATTTTCAGGTATTTCCGTTTCGAAATCAAGTCAATTATCTTATTTGTAATGATCATTTTATACATAAACATTTGAACTTGAACAAAATTTAATTCCAAATTAATTTGTATTATTTAAGGTATTAGCTGAAGGATTTCGGCTAAGATTTTTAATTACAAACCATTTTTTCCTTAAAAAAAAAAAATAAAAAAAAAAACAAAAAAAAAACCGACGACCATTACTTATGTAATGCCAACAAAAATGTGTAAAGATTTTTACTATCTTATAAAAGATATTTTTAATTTATCTATGATACCTTTTGCGTTTCCTATCCCTTGCATCCATCCGTTATACCTTCGTATTACATATACTCTGTGATCAGATCTGCCCTTTCCTTTAAAATCATATAATTAATGACCAAAGCTTCGGATCGATAATCCTTTACATCTGGACATTCGTTCACTTTTGTACACAGCGCAATCGCCCAGCCAACGCTTAAATAAAATAGAATCCACAAAAACAAAATTAAACCCTTTTGGGTATGGGCAGCAGCAATGGTAATTTAGATGCCCGTTGTTTGCTTTCCCACAAAAGGTGGTAGCTATGAAGATTATAGGGCGTTTTTGATGGTTTGATGATTTCAATGAGGAGGAAGACCAGAGAACAAGCAAAAGGGTTGAATTTATCTAACAACAAAAGGGGGTAAATGGCTAGCCCGGGGAAAGGAACAAATTCAAGGATCTTTTGGCCCATCGTTCATACATTCACACGAATTCTATTCTATTTGCATTGGCCATCCAATCTAGGATGGTTACGATCTGTATTGTCCATGCTCGTAGGATCATTGAATATGCAAATTTTTTTTGTAGAAAATAAATAAATGGAAAAAAAATAATTTTCAATTTTGGGTGGTAAACTGATTGCGTTGGTCATAAATCTTCGTTTTGAGCTCTAAGCATAACATGTGCGTTAATGATGTGTGTGTGTATGTGTGTGCGCATTTATCTATGTATGGAGTATACTTTGTCCATTCATCTACCTATTTGGGAAACATATGTAGTGTATATGTGTGATCTGTGATTACTTCGGCGAAGTCCGATTTTGACCTCTTGGGTCAGTTTGATAATGATGTTGATGGCGGGGTATGGTAAACATATAATTTGTAATTTTTTTTCGTTTTTTTATTTTTAAACAGCTGAATAATCATAATTTAGGGGATTATTTTTCTTCACAAAAAAGGTAAAGTATGGTACTTTCGGTTCAGTATTTAATTACAAAAATTGGCTGAGTTTAGTTCTCCTGTCATTTTTAATCAAATGTCCACGACAATTATTTATTTAATTTTTTTACGAAAAAAGGTCATATATTTGTAGACCTAAAAAATTTGCATGGACTCACAACATTTATGACAGTTTTTTTTTTTTTTTTTAATTAGGAACCAATTCTTTGAGGATATGAAATCTAAAATAAATAAAATTTATTAAGACAATTCATATTAAAAAAACTGGATATATACTTGAACTTTGAGTAGATACAAGACAAGACAATGTCCATGAAAAACTGGACGTTTCTATACTAAATCCGGAAGGATTTATTTTGAAAACTCTCTAGCAATCAGCTGTTATCCCGCTGTAATCTCCAATAAAGGAAAACAATTTTTGTGTGGAACTTTTCGCCTGGAGTTAGGATAGGTGGCATCCCGATGTATCAGGCTCACTTAGACTATTCAGTCCATTGTGATACCACAGTTGTGAACTTCTCTCTTATCACTGAGTGCTGCCCGATTCCATGTTAAGCTCAATGACAAGGGACCTCCTTTTTATAGTCGAGCCCGAACGGCGTTCCACATTGCCGTGAAACCTCTTAGAGATGCTTTGAAATTCTCAGAAATGTCAGCAGCATTACTGAGTTGGGATAATTCACCGGTGAAAAATTTTTGGTGTTCGGTCGAAGCAGGAATCGAACCCACGAGCATTGCACAAGGGACCTCCTTTTTATAGCCGAGTCCGAACGGCGTTCCATATTGCAGTGAAACCTCTTAGAGATGCTTTGAAATACTCAGAAATGTCACCAGCATTATTGAGTTGGGATAATCCACCACTGAAAAACTTTTTGGTATTCGGTCGAAGCAGGACTCGAACCCACGACCTTGTGTATGCAAGACAGGCATGTTAACCATTGCACCACGGTGACTCCCCGAGTTAGATTAATACTGAAGATGTACCAGATATGTTTGTCCTGATTTGACTTGTTGAGAAGCTAAATGTTATATATTGCGAAAATTTGTGATATTTATCTGACGTTACTTTAGACTCCAAAATAAAATAGTTCGCACTAGTTTGGCCCATGTTTTGAAACGTCCTGAGTTTCTTAGCTGGAATTTTTATAGGATTTGGTTGAAATCTATATTTTTCTTACACTCTTAAGGAGATGTATTGATCGGTTTAATTTTTTAAATAGTCCCCATTAAAACAAAATGAATCGGATCAATTGTCGATTTTATTTCTTCAAAATATCTGCTTTGATTGAAAATTTAAATCCATTGGTAAGGGTGTTAGTACTGATTTTTTTTAGCATTTTTATTTGCGTTGACAATTTTAGGTAAACGGTACGTCTCGTCTTTGCCGACGGTATATCACCTATGACTTATTCATATCTTTCTCTTCAATTTTCGTCTCTCCAATAAGGTTACCTATATTCTATCAAATTTCAAGGTTTTTCTATATATCACAATTCAATGAATTTTTCTTGGGGTCATTTCAAGCACGCTCTTTTTTGTGCTCAAAACACTGGGACTATATATCATTTTGGACTAATTCCTTATTCAAAATATTTCCGGATTGGGGGTTGTTTTTGCGTATTAGGCATCGATATAATCACTGTTATTAAGCATGCTTGGATAATTGGTTGAAGATACGATTTTAGTATATTTTGCTATATGTGACAAAATACCAGTGTTTTTTTTTATAGTCCATATATTCATATTAGGTTGGATATTTCTTCCTATGCTTTGTATTGTGTGACAGTCAAGCAATGGTTATTGATTAAACAATTTAAAATTTCAAATATTAACGAATGTTAATTAATACGAAAAACACAAAATGTTAACTGCGGAGATGAGAAACGGTACAGATTTCACATTAAAAATGGTGATTTGAGTTTGTAGTCTCTTCTCTAGCAAAATGTTGAAGAAAACAGCATAGCGAATTTTTAAGAAATAAAAACTATAAAATGTTATAATAACTATGGAAGCGGTAGCCTTAGTAGAAATAGCGGGAGATCATTCTTATGTCAAGAATATCGTTCGATCGTTTCATAATCTATTATTCTGTTCATTGGTTCAACCGTATGGATAACTATGTGCCAATATGGCCGTCCATTTGTATGAACCCCGGTATGGTAGTCCGTCCATCATAGGGATAGATGAGAGATAAGTTCGTCTGGGAATCCAACAATATATATTTAAATTTACAGCTGATTGTCTACTTTTGTAATTATTGGTCTTAGATAGTAGAAGTTATAGGCAAATTGATTAAACATTATATTTATACAATATCTTGGACAATATTTTGCTTGCATTTTATACTACACAGTATTCAAATATTTAATAGAAACAAATGCTAGTAACTTTTTCTAAGCAAACAAAAGCTACAGGAATTTTGTGAAATAGTCATATTGTAAAAAATAAATTTTGAAATTTTTGAAAAAACAAATGTAAGAAAAAATAAGTGAGTAAAGTAGAAAGTCGGGCGGGGCCGATTATATCATACCCTAAACCACCCCCAGTGATTTAGTAAACATAAGTTTTTGCATTTCCTTATTTATGAAAATTAAGTAGTATATGTTTATTGCAATTTTATCACAATCTGAACAGAAACGCCTAATATTAGGAGCTATACTTGGTTTTACACCTACAGAATAAGATTAAGTACCAGTATAGTGGCAGCCCGATATATCAGGCTCATTAGACTATTCAGTCCATTGTGATGCCACTTCTCTCTTATCACTGAGTGCTGCTCTATTCTATGCACAATTTTTTTGTGATTGGGGATCGATTTATCTTAGGACTATATATAACTATAGACCGATATGGACCTAGTTAGGCATGGTTGTTAACGGCCATATACTAGCACAATGTACCAAATTTCAACTGACTCGCATGAAATTTGCTCCTCCAAGAGGATGAAATTTGCCCCTCCTTGGCTATTAAATATCGTATACTACCACCACGTACCAAATTTCAACCAAATCGGATGAATTTTGCTTCTCCAAAAGGCACCGGAGGTCAAATCTGGGGATCGGTTTATATGGGGCTATATGGGGCTCCGGAGGTCAAATCTGGGGATCGGTTTATATGGGGGCTATATATAATTATGAACCGATTTCGACCAATTTTTGAATGGGTGTTTGAGGCCATATATTAACACCACGTACCAAATTGCAACTGAATAAGATGAATTTTGTTCTTCCAAGAGGCTCGGGAGGTCAAATCTGGTGATCGGTTTATAGGGGGGATATATATAATTATGGACCGATATGGACCATTTTTTGCATGGTCATTAGAGACCATATACTAACACCATGTACCAAATTTCAGCCAGATCGGATGAAATTTGCTTCTCTTAGAGGCTCCGAAAGCCAAATCGGGGGATCGCTTTATATGGGGGCTATATATAATTATGAACCGATGTGTACCAATTTTTGCATGGTTGTTAGAGATCATATGCTGACACCATGTACCAAATTTCAGCCGAATCGGATGAAATTTGCTTATCTTAGAGTCCCCGCAAGCCAAATTTGGGGGTCCGTTTATATGGGGGCTATACGTAAAAGTGGACCGATATGGCCCATTTGCAATACCATCCGACCTACATCAATAACAACTACTTGTGCCACGTTTCAA
Organism: Haematobia irritans; assembly: GCF_050003625.1. NCBI lineage: Eukaryota > Metazoa > Arthropoda > Insecta > Diptera > Muscidae > Haematobia > Haematobia irritans. The sequence continues at coordinate 169,394,163 of NC_134401.1, read as the reverse complement.
GTCGATAGCTTGTTTCGTTCGGAAGTAAGCGTGATTTCAACAGACGGACGGACGGACGGACATGCTCAGATCGACTCAGAATTTCACCACGACCCAGAATATATACACTTTATGGGGTCTTAGAGCAATAGTTCGATGTGTTACAAACGGAATGACGAAGTTAATATACCTCCATCCTATGGTGTAGGGTATAAAAATAGGAAATCGCACAATTAGTCTGTATAATGTAGCCAAATTTGTGAAAATCGGCAACATATGTATGTAAGAGCTATATATAAGTCGAAGTTCGATGGGTTAATATATCTAAATTTGAAATGTGAGTAACATTTGCCAATAAATAAGAGAACTATGGACAAATTTGGGAAAATCGAGCGGTGCATATATATGGGAGCTACATCTAAATGTAAATCGATTTGGATAATATTTTGCATATTTGATTGATACAAGAGAAGGTTACCTTGTGGTAACTTTGAGTAAGATCGGGTAATAAATAAGGCCACTATTGTTAAAATTAAGGTTATAATTTTTATATAATTTTTGAAAAACGGGCGATACATATATATGGGAGCTATATCTAAAGCTGAACCGATTTGAATGATATATGGCAGGTTTGGTTGATATTATAGTAAATTACCACTTGCTGAATTTGAGTAAATCTATAGTAAAAAATAAGGTTATTAGGGGTAAATTTTTGAAAATCGGACACTACATATATATATGGGGGCTATATACTAAATCTGAACCGATTAGGGGTAAATTTTTGAAAATCGGACACTACATATATACATATATATATATATATATATATATATATATATATATATATATATATATATATATATATATATATATATATATATATATATATATATATATATATATATATATATATGGGAGCTATATACTAAATCTGAACCGATTTCGATGATATTTTTGATACCACATAAGGTTACCTTGTGCTAAATTTTAGTAAGATCGGTTGATAAATAAAGGTTTTATGGCCAAATTTGGGAAAATCGGGCGATACGTATATATGGGAGTTATATCTAAATCTTAACCGATTTCGACAAAATTTTGCAGACTTAAAGGTTGATGCAAAATATTACTTTGTGCCAAGTTTGGCGACGATCGGTTACTAAAAAAGTGCAACGTGATCCCATTTGTCGAAATCGGGCGCTATATCTAAATTTGATCGTTCGTTCTTGTGCCCAAAAACTACATTGTACCAAATTTAATCAAAATCGGTTAATAATTCCGACCGGAATCCTGTGAACAACAAATACATGGACAGACGGACGGACACCAAGCGCTAGATCGACTCAGGAGGTGATTCTGAGTCGATCGGTATATATTTTATGGGGTCTAAAATCAATATTTCTGTTAGGCACATTTTTTGGCAGATCAAAGTTTTTATACCTTGACCACTATGTGGTTTAGGGTATAAATATTATTATTTCAATTGATTTTGTTGTCTTTGCTTTTATTATTTAAAATACAATTTCAATATTTTATGGAATCGCATGCTAGCACTTATACGTAATCAATACATAAGCGTAGAGTTTGGTTTATTTAAATCAAAAACGTTCGAACTAATTTTCACTCCTTCCCTAAGTTAACTTATGAATATTCACCGTAATAGCTTTAAAAGCTTACCGCCCCTTGCATGTTTTTATGTCATCTCATTTGGTAGTTGACTTCATAAAAAAAAATTATTTGCTAATTTATTGGATTTACGCATAATCCCTTTGCTTCGTTTAGACTAATTTCTCATATGTTTTGCAAAAATTTGCTTAATTGACGATATTTGTCAACACCTGTTGTTTGGGTATTTTTGGTCCAAAGCAAAAACCATAGATAAACAGCAAAGTTTGCTTAATAATGTGGAAACATCTAAACAGACAAGCTTTAAAAAAGTCAGATTAAATGATTTGCTGGAGAAAATCAGCCTCTGTACGACCAAAACTAGGATAGAATCCTTCAATCCTTCAACACGGTGGATCTTCTTTATAACATCTATATAGTAGAAATATTTCTATCTGAATGTGTTTGGCTTTTAATTTTGTCATTTGAAGGGATTTGGTAGAGAATTAACTAGTGCAAAATTCAAAAATGTTAACTAATGAGAATTTTTGAAAAACATGGTGGTCTACATAGATTAAATTATGATCAGATTATGTTGCAATTTACTTCCAAAATAAACCAAAACTTTTATCCTAAATGTCAAATAAATCACCAAAAAATAACATCAAATTGGTGCAAACTAAAAAACACAGACGTACAGCCCGGACTAGAAATTCGTATGCATACATTTAGCTGGTCCGTTTCCGTAGGGATAATAGCCATTATCCTACGAACATTTTATATTTTTTATTGTATTATTTATTCTAATTTTTATTATATTATATTAATAAAATTTTGCATATATAAAATGCAATGATAATAATTTATAATAACATATATTCAAATATATTAATAATAATAATTTAGTTAAGTATATGTGAAAGCGTAAAAATAATATTGTGTTTTTTTACGAAACTTGCACAATTATTTATGACAAATATTCTGAAATTTAAAAGCTCCTTAGTTACCGCCCAAAAACAGATGAGGATTATCACAAAATGTTAACCCTATAATGCCTATATTTTTTTGCCAGCTGGTTAAATTTTCAATGTTAACGACAAAAAAGCAAGAGAACTAAGCAAGAAAAATATATACCGTAAAATTCATCATATGCTGCAAAGCCTCTTGAATAGTTTCAAATAAGTTTTCTTTTGATTTCGCCCATTTTTGTTGTCTTAAGGCGTGTTTTACTGAAAGCTTCCTTATTAAATGAAGGCGGGCTTGGGCATTAGAGGGTTAATGTTAATTTCACTTGATAGATATAAGAAATTTATGTTATGGATAAAACCAAGTTTTTTCCTTAAGTCTTTCGTTTTCCTTTAACAAAGTACAGTTTATCCAATTTTTAAAATTTTAATAATTATGAGACGGAAAACGTACATTGCATTGGTTGCCTTATCCGCTTTGAAATAAGATGTTTGTGAGTTCAATCCCAAAACCTTTGCGTCGCTACGAAACGTTAATTTCTTCAATAATGATAATACCGACTCTGAGTATTTTTAGTAAAAAAAAGCATCTCTACTAACGGTGAAGGCTTTACAGATATTTTGCTCTGTGTAAAATTTTACACAAACGATGTGACATTTAAAAATTTAGCTTAAGAACAAATAGTAAAAATAATATTACTTTTTTTACTAACTTGCGCAAATATTTATGATAAATATTCCACGATTTAATACTTTCCTACACAAAAAAAAATCACCAAAATTTTAATTGAATTCTAAAACAATTTCAATTAAAAAATTAATTGGTTCAAAAACTTTTTTTCTTGAAACAGACATCAATCATAGAAATTAATAGTATCAATTAAATTGGTAATTGGATCAATTGATTTTTTAAATAGACGTTGGTGATTAAAAATCATCAATTTTTTAATTGACGTTGGTGATTAAAAATTAATTGGATCACTTAATTTCGTGATTGAAGACAAAAAATATTTTTTTTCTGTGTAGTTACCGACTTACACAGATAAAAAATATTTTTTTTCTGTGTAGTTACCGACTTACACAGATAATGCATATCACAAAAAGTTGTTGATAATTTCGCCCAATCAAACTCTTCAAAGAGATAAGAAATTTCTCCTTTTGAACAAAACCAAGTTTATTTCTTAAGTCTTTCGTTTTCCTCTAAGAAAGTACAGTTTATCCGATATTTAGAATTTTAATAGTTATGAGACGGATAATAAAAAAACATTGGGCACTGGCCACCGTTTTGAAATCAGAGGTTTATGAGTTCAATCCCGAATCGAAGCATTACTGATAGAATAATTATATCTTGTCCTAAATGAAATTTTACACAAACGATGATAAATTTAAAAATTCTGCTTAAGACCAAATAGGACAATGAATTGAATGGTGTCATGAGCCTGAAATAATAGGCTCCCATGATATCTAACCTAGGATATTGGGTATACCCAATTTTATAGGAGAGAAATTTTGTATTTCCCCTTCTGAGTTTGGGGGAAATTAAGTCGTATAGCTAAACGGAAAACTTATCTGTTTTCAAACAGCTCTCACATATAATTAGCATATATACTTTATTATCAAATGATCCAGAATTTATGATCATTGATACACCATTTGTCTTTAATGAGTTTTTTTTTATCAATACAATATTGCACTTTGTATGAAGTTTCATTTCACAAACAAAATTGTGTGTACACATTTTTTTACGCGTTTCATTTTAATTGAAATAAGCAAAAATACTTCATTAACTTTGAAACTCAATTGATACAATTAAAGATATAATTTAATAAAATACTAAATTATATATTTCCAATGAAATATTCATGGGAAATTATATTGAAATGTTTTAAGAAAAAAAATCCAAAAAATTAATGAAATGAAAATTCTTTCTCACATACCATAATGCAAAAGCGTTACAAATTGATTAGTACAAGGACCAGAAGATGGAAAATCTCATTAAAAATTAAACTTTTCTTTTGATTTTAAGCATGGCTAAATGAAATTTTACACTACAAAAAAGATGCTCTATATTAATGCCGAAAAAATTAATATCGATTAATTTGAATTGCTTTGATCAAGAGTGCATTTGAAATTTTACACAGCGAGATAACAAAGCCTAATTAATATGATATTTGAAATGATTTACATTTTAAAGTCATCATCATTATTAGTATCAACGAAATCGTCATAGGTGTAACATAGTCAGAGCCCAGAGGCCCTCCTCTCCCTAGGAAACCTCTTTCCTCTTTGCTTTGTTTTAATTATAAATTATGGTAATTTTATTTAATTCCCCTCGGAAAGATAATCACAGCGACACTAATGCACGCACACACACACACAAAGAAACAATAACAACAACAAAATTAATATTAAGAGGAATGGTTATGATGACGATAATGGTATGGAGGAGGCGATGGCGTCGGAGGTTAAGAGTCAGCCAGCAATTTCAAAATCAATACAAAAAAAATATCAAAAAATATCTTCGAAAACTGAAATCTTTGGTTGTAATTTATTTACGGCTCATTTACATTTATGTTACAAGAAAACACACACGCACACGTACACTCATACTAGCCCATCCACTGTAGATGCTAAGACATTGATTTTATAATATTTATAAACAAAAATCCAAATTGGGAGTCTTATAAAAAAATGTAAGGGCCTTGGTTGGTAGGTGATGCAAACAAATCGTATCGTATTCCCAATAAAAAAAAGAAGATGGTCACATGGAATATATGTATCATTAACGATTTATGGTTTAAAATTAAATTATATCGAAAAATCACGAACTTGGAAATCTGTATTGGTTTTTTTCTTTATCACAAAAGTGAAACTCAAATGAAATGGGGGGAATTTATAGTCCATTAAAATTGCCATATATTGAAGGATTTTGATAATTGTGTGAAAATGTTACTTTAACACTTTCCTAAATAGGAGTGAAATAATATATAAAAATAGATTTAGAAACACACACTTAAAATGGGTTTTGGTATTAATCACATTCAATTCAAATATTTTGTAGAGTTGTATTTACCGTGGCTCTGTCAACCAATCTGCATATGATATGGAAAATGTGCTGGCGGTATCCATTGTAAAGGTAAATGATAATCGGCTGATGTGAAAAACTCTCTCTTTTTCAATAAAAAAAATCACTTCGTTCACTAAAGGACACAAACTGAAGTTTTCAGTATTGTTTTAATTAAATTAAATTTAGTTTAAAACATTATTGTTGATTTTTTTCACATTTCTTTAGGTAAATTTTGTTTTAACTTTTTTCACAATTTCAGAATCATTTTTTATGTTTGTACATTTGTTTCAATTAGCTATTCAATTGTTAAGTATTAATTTTCTCTATTTTTTTTTTGTATTCACTTTTTCTTTCAAATTTATTTAGGGGTTTCCACAAAATTATTTTTGTTTATTTCTCTTTTTGAAAAAAAAAATATTTTTTGTTTTTATGAAAAAGCCGCTAGCCCGCGTTTGTTTTCATTTTTAATTCACAAAATAATTTCTTTATTTCTTAAACTTTATTTTTGGCCAACTGGAAAATCACGTTCCCTGTTGTAGGTTGGCTGGCAGGTAGGTGCGTTAGTTTATTCAACAAGAAAAAATCGTATCAAAACAAATAAAAAAAGAGCACTGACAGCATATATCTTCTAACTTGTCTCGTTGTAAGAGACCAAAACAAAACTGATAACAGCACACAAAGACAAGACAAAAGGCCGAACAAACAAGACAAAAAACGCACAGAACACACAAGAGCTGATCAGCTTGTTGTTGTTAGCCTTGTGGCGAGCCGTTAACAACTGAAAACCACTTTGCGCTCGTGAACACACAACCTGCCAGTGGTTGTTGGCCAATAGGTTCGATCGGCTGATGATCGTTCGATTCGCCGCATGCAATCACGGATCGAACTTGCGGCGAATTCATCTCGCTCTCTGCACATGGAGCCACCAAATGAAGTTAATAAGCGCAGGCGCACGCACTCGTGGTCCATACAGGTTTCAATTGAGCATACCACAAAAACCACACCACGCTTTGGCTAGCCAGATAGTTCGTTTTCCAGGTTTGATTTGCAACTGCTGCACCTGCTTAACATACGGCAGCATAAGCACAACAAACCACCCAGCATCCTCATCATCTCGTATCATCGTAGGTTTGATGAGCGCATCTTGTTGGCTTGCTCTCTATGTCGCACGGGCGTGTTTGCTTTGCTTTAGCATTTTGTTTGGTTTGTGGCAAAAATACAGATCAACAGCCAACACCTTTTGCAGGTTGTTTGCAAGAAAAAGTTTGGCCATCAAACTGTGATTTTCTCTTCTCTCTTTTTATATTTTTGTGATTTCATGGTCTGGTCTTGAAGTTTGAGTTGGCGGTTATCTTTTCGTTAAGGCTAGTTAGGATGATTTCCTTTTTGTTTTTTGCTCTCCTCAATTCCCAAAAACAAAAAACACTCCAAGCAACGGTAATTGTTCGTTTATATGTTCAAATTTATGTTACATTGATGTCCAATTGATTTGATAAAGAAATGCATATTGCTGTTATTTTCCATAAATATGGGATTTTCCTGGAGGGGCAAGTCAACCCTGATTGCAGTCATCTCAACATCAGCCTCCTTCCTCTTTTTCTTCTACGTAGAGGCGACTCTATCCACCACACAAAACCCAACATAATCCATGCAAGAGTGAATGAAAATTGAACAACGAACAAAAAAAAAATGTGTTGGCTTTAAAATCGTTTTTTGTTTTGATATAACCGCTATGACCATAAACGGCTTGAGAAAATGGCACGTGAATAACGTTTTTTTGATTGGTGGTAGGTTAAGAATTTTGAAATTCGCATAGATATCATTGGATTAATATAATATCGTATTGAAAAACAACAACAAAATGTTTACATATAAATCAAAGATAATATTACTTTGGAAAATTCAACTTTTGGATAAATTAAGTTTGTTGCTTAAGTCTTTTGTTTATGAAAAAAAAGGAAATTGGTTAAATCTAACAAAAAGTCTAAGAATATGAATTGACTTTATTTACACTGCATGACTTTGAAAACTAGAAATGATATCGTATATCCCATACCATATTTTTTTGGGATTTTTCAGATTACAAAAAATGTTGTATCCCAGCAAAAAATACTTCAGTAGTAAGAGTTTAGTTGCGCTTTTTGGTATACAATAATGTAGGCAGTGCATCCACACTGCATGAATCGGTGGCAATAACGTAAACGAGTAATCAAACAAGTTTATGATCATTCGTTTGCGTTATTGCAACCAATTCATGCAGTATATGTTAGATGCATGGACGATAGAGCTGTTTTCCTTCACACCAACAATGCTATACTCAAGATTATATATCACTTCTGAGCAATATTTCTATTAAAATAAGCAATTATACGAGCGCTATGTAGAAGCTGCTCTAAATCGGGATATCGCCCACAGTAGCAGTTGGTACTGCGTCTCTCCCCTACAATCCCGCTGAAATAGTGCTCCATTTTTTGCTGGGATGTGACACCCTTAGGCTTGCGAAGTCCTATATGATACAGTTTTATTATTAAAATCTACGTTGTTAATAAAATCTACCCGATTTCATACTTCAGCTTCTTCCCAGAAAAACAGCGTTGCCACAAAAAATCTAGGGGTAGAAAATTGACACAGAAGCGACGAATTTATCGTGGACCCGTCATAGGATGGATGTCTATTTAAACAGCAGATGTACTGAATTTGATCCGAATTCAGTGCTTTGTATGTGAATTAGAAAAAAATTCTGTGTAATATATTACAGAATTCCTGTAATTTTTTTAGATTTGTAATACACGCTTGTCTGAAATGCTTTCAAATTCGCAATTTTTCTAAAAGGCATTCAACATTTTTATCAACAAAACATTGATATTTTTTATCGTTTTATTAATTCTTATGATGTGTTAAATGAATTCAAACAAATACTATTAAACCTATCCCTTGAAATATGAAAAAAAACGAGTTAGAAAAAATTGAGCTACACCCAGAGAAGGAATGTGATCACCTCAAACATGTTTTAAGAGCAAAATGTTATTTTTGGGAGGTTTTTGTTTTTGCAACCATGTTATTTTCTCGGAAATCATGTATCTGATTTCGGCAAGCAAGTTATATTTGACGAGAAAATAACATTTTAGTGACAAACATGCTCTTGAAACATGTTTGAGGTGATCATATTCTTTCTCTGCGTGTATAAGAACTTCTGGGATATTCAAAATAGAAAACATCTTTGGGAGGATGTTTTTGGAAGTCTTTTTAAAATTGTGCCTTTAGGCAAACTTCCAAATTTTTTGCAGGGCTTGTAATATGTAAATATTTTTAAAGAAAGTTTCTAACACTCAGTAATATAATATACCAAAATTATATGGAGGAGACTTCGCACTCTGTACCAATAGATTGAGAATCTACCTAATACCAATAAGAATTTTTACAGCTTTAAGACGAACGGACGGGATCGAACCTGGAAGTGCAGAATTGATTCCATATGCTACAAATAACTTGTCTGTATTATGTGGTGTTGTTTTAAAAACCCACATAATTATATCATCCAACTTCATAATGCAACTGTACCCATTTATCAGTATGGTAGTCGAACGTCCCATTTTCAGTGGAGGTTATAATATGTTGCTAGAATTACATCCCAACGAATTCAGGGCTCCATCAATCACTATAAAGATTACTCTAATTGGAATTTTGTTTTTATTGTGGTACTATCATATTTACATTATTTCTTAAGACTATATAAGCTAAGTATATGAGTTTTTTTTTTTTGAGAATTTACTAAAAAGTATTGCAACAAAAGAATTCTAACTTTGTTTATGAGAAAACTACAATTTTTATTTGATATAGTTTTTGGCAAAAAAAATGGAAATTTATTTCCACTAACCAAATTAAGAAAAAACAATCAAAAACGGTACATAGTTGGTCCTTGATGAATTTCATATACCCCGCTCGAGTTTCAGCAAAAATTAAAAACTGAATAGAATCTGTGCTAGAGTTTAAACTATAAAATCCTATCTCGTCATCTCTGTAGATGATATCAGTTAGGTAATCAAAAATTATTTGCGTTAAAAATAATCCAAATTTAGAATATACAAAGAGTACATAGGGGAATCGGTACGTATGGAGCCAATTCCAATAACAAAGTACGCCAATTATCGAATTTGCACCAAATCGGGGGATCGGTCACCAAAACTAGGTGTATTAAGGTCTGGAAATAAATAAATTTCAAGATAATTATTGAAGGTTTTACGGTATTTTAAGTTTGGTTTAAAAGAGTCCTATTTCATGTTGACAAGCATAAATAACTTAAGCTGGTATTCGTTCTCTTGTGCGCTCCAACTCATTGTTTCCATCCTACCCTTCTTTTATTGGAACATAATTATCAGTCATACCTTCCAAACTTGGCCAGCTTCCTATAAGGTCTACCGCTACATGTTGGGCTTTATTTCGTGTAAAAGCGGGGAAGTAAACTAGCTAGTGTTCCAAGGTATTTTCGCCTCCAAAATATGCCCTACAAACAGTACCGGTACATATGTGCCTTCTACTTTACAAGACTAATCATGATTCCAACCACTTTCTTCCTAGTCGTCCTACTTTCGTTTAGTCATTTTTCTTTTTATACCCTGCACCACACTGTGGAATAGGGTATTATAAGTTAGTGCATATGTTTGCAACACCCAGAAGGAGATGAGATAAACACATGGTGTCTTTGGCAAAAATTTCAAATTTGGCACAAATATGTGTTTTGACTCAGAATAGAACCCTATTGATTTTGGAAGAAATCGGTTCAGATTTAGATATAGCTCCCATATATATTTCGCCCGATATGGACTTATATGGCCACAGAAGCCAGAGTTTTACCCTAATTTGCTTAAAATTTTGCAGAAGAAGAACAATTAGTAATATAGTCAAGTGTGCCAAATTTTATTGAAATCAGTTCAGATTTAGATATAGCTCCCATATATATCTTTCGCACGATATGGATTTATATGGTACCGGAAGCCAGAGTTTTACACCAATTTGGTTGAAATTTTGCACTAAGAGTACAATTAGTAGTGTAGTCAAGTGTGCCAAATTTTATTCAAATCGGTTCACATTAAGATATAGCTCCCATATATATCGTTCGCCCGATGTACACTCATATGACCACAGTGGTCAATCTTTTACTCCGATTTAATTGAAATTTTGCACAGGAAGTAGAATTAGCATTGTAGCTATGCGTGCCAAATTTGGTTGAAATCTGTTCAGATTTAGATATAGCTCCCATATATACGTTTTTCTGATTTCGACAAAAATGGTCAAAATACCAACATTTTCCTTGTAAAATCGCCACAGCTTAGTCGAAAAGTTGTAAAAATAACTCTAATTTTCCTAAACTTCTAATAAATATCGAGCGATAAATCATAAATAAACTTTTGCGAAGTTTCCTTAAAATTGCTACAGATTTAAATGTTTCCCATATTTATACCCTGCTCCACACTGTGGAACAGGGTATTATAAGTTAGTGCATATGTTTGCAATACCCAGAAGGAGACGAGATAGACACATGATGTCTTTGGCAAAAATGCTCAGGGCGGGCTCTTGAGTCGATATAGCGATGTCCGTCTGTCCGTCTGTCCGTGAACACATTTTTGTAATCAAAGTCTAGGTCGCAGTTTTAGTCAAATCGACTTCAAATTTGGCACAAGTATGTGTTTTGGCTCAGAATAGATCCCTATTGATTTTGGAAGAAATCGGTTCAGATTTAGATATAGCTCCCATATATATATTTCGCCCGATATGGACTAATACGGTCCCAGAAGCCAGAGTTTTACCCCAATTTGGTTGAAATTTTGCACAGGGAGTAGAATTACCATTGTAGCTATGCGTGCCGAATTTGGTTGAAATCGGTTCAGATTTAGATATAGCTCCCATATATAGCTTTCGCCCGATTTACACTCATATGACCACAGAGGCTAGTTGTTTGCTCCGATTTAGTTGAAATTTTGCACAGGGAGTAGAATTAGCATTGTTGCTATGCGTGCCAAATTTGGTTCAAATCGGTTCAGATTTAGATATAGCTCCCATATATAGCTTTCGCCCGATTTACACTCATCTGACCACAGAGGCCAATTTTTAAATCGGATTTAGTTGAAATTTTGCATAAGGAGTAGAATTATCATTGTAGCTATGCGTGCCAAATTTGGTTGAAATCGGTTCAGATTTAGATATAGCTCCCATATATATGTTTTTCTGATTTCGACAAAAATGGTCAAAATACCAACATATTCCTTGTAAAATCGCCACAGCTTAGTCCAAAAGTTGTAAAAATGACTCTAATTTTCCTAAACTTCTAATACATTTTAAGTTTCCTTAAAATTGCTTCAGATTTAAATGTTTCCCATATTTTTTACTAACATTGTGTTCCACTCTAGTGCATTAGCCGACTTAAATTTTGAGTCTATAGATTTTATAGAAGTCTATCAAATTCTGTCCAGATCGAGTGATATTAAAATGTATATATTTGGGACAAACATTTATATATAGCCCCCAACACATTAGACTTTCCTTACTTGTTTTGTTTGGATTACCCCCCTACGGGAAATTGGTGCAAATTGCCACTGACGGACGGAAATAAAATTATCAGAATAACCTAGTGTTCGACATATTTCAAATGTTCGAATGCGATACGGATGCCCAAACTGAAACAGTTTTCTAAGAGTATGGGTCCTGAGGACCTGAGTCCAAGACGTGTCCTAAAGTGTAAATTTACCCCGTCATTGACAAACCCATGTTAAAGTGACCGGTCCCTTGCATACATTTTGACCAGAACTGTAACTGGTCCATACACACTAGGGACTAGTCCTGTATCGGTTCTGTGGTTGTTCCATTTCCCGTAGAGCACTTAGTATTTTCGTCGCCCTTCCGGCAACTCAGAGCTGAGTTTGATGAATGAAAAGGGGAGACAAATAATCTAAGAATTTTACCCTCATCAAGAATATTAAACAATCGCCAATAAGAAAAAGCTTGTATTTCATTTTCTTGTATTATGATCTCTTTCTAATAAATACAGTGAAGTTTTCTATACAATGATACGACTTTCTCTTATTCATGTGAGTCTTCGTTTCCTTATAATAAAAGAGAAATAATTAATTTTGAAAAAATTTTCTATAACATATCTATATCAGAATGAACTGAATAGCGTAAGTGAGCCTGAAAATAAATCGGGCTGCCAATGTAACCTTACCTATATAACTCCCATTTAAACCGATCCCCAGATTTGGCCTCCGGAGCTCTTGGATGAGCAAAATTCATCCGATCCGGTTGAAATTTGGTACGTGGTGAAATTTGGTACGTGGTGAAATTTGGTACATTGCGCTAGTAACTATATGGCCGCCGATAACCATACCAAAATTGGTCCATATCGGTCTATAGTTTTGTATAGCCGATCCCCAAAAATAATCTACCTATTCTATATATTTGTATAGGTAATTTTGTCAACATTTTATTATTATACAAAATTTTGTCAAGATTTTATTTCTATAGAAAATTTTGTCAAAATTTTATTTCTATAGAAAATTTTGTCAAAATGTTATTGTTATAGAAAATTTTATCAAAATTTTATTTCTATATAAAATTTTGTCAAACTGCATTATATATTTAATCGGCCTTTTTTTGTTTATGGACTAACTTACTAACCTCGTATGGACTAACTTACAATTGAGAAGACGGTGTTAAGAAGTTTTAGGATACCTTGCCATCGGCAAGTGTTACAGCAACCAAAGTAATTCGATTGTGGATGACAGCCTTTAGAACAAGTTTCTATGCAATCCATGGTGGAGGGTACATAAGATTCGGCCTGGCCGAACTTACGGCCGTATATACTTGTTTTTGTTAAGTAATTTTGCCAACTATTTTTTAGGTGTACTTTTCTGAAGACCTTTTTGTAGAATTTATTATTAATTATATTTGTTTAGACCTCGAGTCATGTGAAAAAAACAGATGTTGTAGTTTTTGTGAGTTGAAATTTTTCTTTAAAAATATCCAATATTTCGAGACATCTCCGATGCTCGTCCTCTGGGAAATTAATTTAGAATTAAACAACAATGAACTTGTTCACAAGAGAGTATATTTACAACTGAATTTATTATTTTGAATCCATTAGGCTTAAATTCGTTTTGGCGTCATATGCACCATCATAATTATATTTACCGAGAATGAAGGGGATTTACAAATGAGAAAATAAAAGAAAAATTTCACCATTAATAATCCGGGCATCAGGTTCCGACTTTCAGTGAACCCACAAAACCAACCGACCAGTAATTTTAATATATCTTCTAATGGTTTGGTCAAATATAAACTCGAAATCACTAATGCAGAAGGTAACCAGAGGTTTAGTAGTGCACATGGAGAATATATCTCAAAAATTTTAAGGAAAAAATTAATCGATATTAACGAGAATAACTATAGTAGGATCCTGAAAGTCTTTTTTATTTCGTAAGAAAAACCAAGCTTGCTTGTATGCTAACTCTAAAAAGTGAATTTTACAGGAAACAAGTTCAAGTTCAAGTTTTTTTTTTTTTTTTTTTGAAATTTCTCAAAACCCGTATGATAGAATTCCCTTGTTTTCGGTCTTAAAATCATATTTTTTATAATTTTTTGTAGTATTTACGAACTCAGAACATGGCTAAAAATGACTTAGACCACTTTAGACCGAACAAACCTTTTTGTTCTTTTTGGATCCAGAGACTTAGCGTACTCTGGAATGAGGGCAAATTTTATATACGTTTACGTACATGGATTTGATGAGAGTTTTAAGAATTTCATTGCTTACATGTTTTTAGATTTTTAAATCGACATTACTTTAAGCTAAATTTGCACTTGTCATCAACAAACCGAACTCCATCAATGAACTCAATACCTAAATTTATCGGCAACATTGATAAAAACAATGATTTATTTACCATAATCAACAGACAAGCTCAAATTTACCATCTGATAAATTTCTCAACTACCTTGCAAATATTTTTCACTACCTTTCATGGTATAATATTCATTTTTGGAAAAAAATAAATATTCCTTATCAAACATATAGAGATCAGAGAAATAAAATAATAAAAAAAAAAAACTCTATTGTTTTTTCAGTTGCTGATATCCATTGGGCTGGCTGGTTAAAAAGCCTTTTGCGGGAATCATTCACGCTGATTGAGATCTCCCCTCTTTCTTTCACAAACTTTGATGACAGTTAAGTTTATACAATTGTGTATGGCGATCAAAAGGAATGAGAAACACCAGAGTAACAATAACAACAAAAAATCGATATAAACAATCTGAAGAATTCCTTAAAAATAAGAGGCTCAAATGATGGTAAAAACTACAATACCAACAACAAAAAATGAATACAAAAACGAACTGGAGGGGAAAAAATTCAAAATAAATAACTGGACACTTACCGCCCATATGGTAAACACACAACACTTGTCGCATAAAGTGAACTTTTCTGTGGCAGTTATGGTCGTCTATACCGCCTATCCATGCGTCTGTCGTCTACTATCATTGGTTGGTTCACCAGTGAAATGATGCTGACGAGGCAGACGACAACTAAGCTTTACTACAGGGAAATCACAGCAAGCTGTCACTTTAATCTTTGAGTTTAATTTTTTTTTATGGTTTGGTTTTTCAAAGTTTTTCATATGAATGAATGTCGGCGTATAGAGTAATCGTGTGAGTGAACAATGTAGCATGAATTTGCTCAAGTGTGAATGTATTTCTTCAAAAATCGAATTACACTAAAAAAAATATTTTTTTTTCATACTTTGCACCATAGGTGGGAGGAATAGAAAATTTGCTATGGGGCCCAAAAAATCCTTTCATCTTTGAAAAAGTTGGGCATGTGCTAAAAAAATCCCATATCGGTCCATTTTTTTATATAGAATTCATAGATTTATGATCTAAAAAATCTATATCTTTTTGTAGCTCCGAAGATGATTTTTTTTTCATAATAGGCCTCTTCATATTTATACATTTTCACTCAGGGTATTTGCGACTTTTACTATGTAAGTCGTCAAATATTTTTTTTTCATACTTTACACCATAGGTTGGAAGAATAGAAAATTTGATATGGGGCCCAGAAAATCCCTTCATCTTTCAAAAATGGAGTTGTATGCTAAAATAGCTTATATCGGTCCAAAAAATTCACCAAATTCTTGATCTACATATCGATAACTTTTTGTACTCCAAAATGATTTTTTTTCCACGTATAGGCATCTTTCATTCCCATTCAAAACCTCCATATTTTCCCTCAGTGTATTTGTGACTTTTACTATGTATGTCGTCAATTCGACATTTAAAGTCATATGTGAACGAGGTATTATGATAAAAAATGGCAAAGAACCCCAAAACTGAAAGCTATCACAAGATGATGCAGGCTGGCTGGGGGGTAAGCTACCCGCCGAAGTCACCTTATTCGTAAAAGCTATGGAGATGATGGTGGTGGTGGCGGTGGTCTTAATGCCTGCTTGAGTTTGATAACAATGCGACCAAACTGCCTGGCCCCATGATGACGATGGATGACAATAAATCCCCCCACACCGAAAAAAAACTGACACAAACCTCGATGATGGGGATGTCCAGGCTGACGATGATGATGATGATGATGGTAGTGGTGGCGGCATTGATGATGGCATGATGGGGGCATGGCACAGCTCAACTCAGTTCAGCTCACCTCAGGACACTAGAAATGATGATGATGCTGATGCCATAGCTGTGGTTGACAACAAAGTACTGTTGTGTCAACGGTATGTCGCCATAGTGTGTTACAAGCCATTTGTGCAACATACTTTCATCCTAAATGGTTTTGGCCTAAACGCAACATCTTTCCCCTCTCTCTCTCTATCCACTTGGGCATATTTTTTTTCTGAATAATGCAAAGAATGTCTAAATATGGCTGTTTGGGTTGTACGTAAACTCTAAACAAACAGACTACAATTGTTTTGATTTTTTCCTTCGCATTTTTTTTTTGCGATCACTACCAATCTGTGGAGGGGGATTTTATAAAGAAATTCATCATCATCATCACCATCTGATTGTGGTCATCTCTGCATGGCAATGTCGTTAGGTGGTTAGATGATGCTGTGCGTATAGTAGGTCTATGGTAAAGACCTGCAATGAATCGTTCAATCGATCGATGCTTTCCAAGATTGTGTCAAGAAATACATACTTTTATGGGGGTATAGAAAAATCACAGACATAGCGGCAACAGACAGCTAGACTTGACTAAATAAGGCTCAAATCAAACGCAGAAATTATAGAAAACAATCTCTACCACCAAATATAAATCTTGAATATGATAGTATTTTCATAAGAAAAACAGTTAAATGAAAAATGATTTTCACAATAGTGCACACCAACACTCTTGCATACACACTCACATACTACAATTTCTTATGAAATCCACAAGGCCTCCAGATAAAAGTTAATTTTCATAACAGCCAACCCATCCAAAGGAGGATGTCAGTCAGTTATTCTGTTAGCTAAGGTAGAAAAGGCAGGCCTATCGGACGACCGCCATCAAGACATTGTCTGTCCATCATGTCAGGGCAATGTTAAAATTTTGACACTACTCATTGTGTGGTGTTTGCGGTTACAAAAGGGAGGGCGAATCCTTGATCACCTTTTAAAATTGGGAACATGGAATTGAACTTAAGAGATTTACATTCACACTCACCTTTACATATTTTGCTTATATTGATGCCCTGCTTGGACATTGTTACGAAGAAGACGACACGCCATGCCACGATTCGTTGTTACAGAAAAGTGAAAGTACCAATGTTTTTTTTTTTTTTTTTTTCTTAATGGCCTGTGATGTCCCCTTAAACCATCTACCAAAGATTCCATGAAACACAAAAAAAATTTTTTTAGGGAATTTGACATCAACACAAAATAAAAACAAAACCAAATTGATATCAATATCCATTTAAGGGGCACACATAAGTTGTGTGTTGTAGGCGAGGTTATTTGGTAAACTTTAGTATATGCAAAAATTTCATATATTGAGTGCATCTTCACAGAAATGGCAAAAGGTTCAATAAATGGAACTAAAGATATTGGCCATTAGTGATATGATTTCAAAAATTGCTATGAAATATTTAATTGCTATGAATATCAAAGAAAACGAAGCAAATTGATAACGCGTTTGGTTCTTAACTTGATATCGCGTTTGGTTCTTAAGTCTTTTGTTTCTTTAGTCACAATATGATATTTCAAATTTTGTAGTTACATTAAAAAAAATTACATACTTTAGTAATATAGGAGAGTTCAATCAAATGTTTGCCTTCAGACTTTGCGGATTGTAAAGATACCAATAATTTTGTAACTGTATTTTTTAAAGCTTAAAGGAAAAATAAAAAATTGCTTCTCTTTCTTTTGTCTCTGAAGGACAGTTAAACTAAGAAAGAATTAAAGGCAATTGGCCCTTATTTAAAACAATTTATTAATTGTTTATCGATCACAATATAATCCCCCAAAGTTACGATATTCGAAATCGCAAAATCCAACTGTTTCATTGGCGGTATATAAGATATAAACTCAAAAAGTGCCAATATATATTTCTTGAGTGAAAAGTTCAAATTGAAATTGGATTGAAATGCGAAAACTCATCGATTTTTTCGGTATAAGAATATCGGAACAAGAGGAATATAGTTTTTTATATGTCTCGTCAAAAAGTTGTCTACCAATAGGTATTTTATATTGTGTACTCGAAAAAAGTCTTTTCGTATTTGGTCAATCTATTGACACGCAGAGAAGGAATATGATCACCCCAAACATGTTTCAAGAACAAAATTATATTTTGGGTTTGGAACATGTTTGAGGTGATCATACTCCTTCTTTGGGTGTGAACTATGGTGGATTACTTTGTATTGATGACTTAATAAAAATACAATTAAATGCCGTTGGAGTTGTCTAGTGATATCTACTGATACCAATGAAATTTGTACCAAATGTGAAATGTGACAACAAATTAAATTCGCACATGAAAAAAAGTTATATCTATTCAAAAATGAATGAAAATTCAGAATTTCTCTACATTTTGATTTAAAAAAATAATTTTTCAAGCCACTATTGAAAATTGTAAAATCTACTGTGGTTCGCTAACTTCCACTGTAGAAATTTCGATGTGGAAAACACGCCTTGCTCTGATTGGTCTAACGTTGAAAAAGTCAAAGAAATTATTAAAAGAGTTGACCAGGACCTCCACACATCACAAGGGAACCAAACATTCATCATCACATGTTTTGGAACCATTTAAAAAGACTGGCTTTAGAAAGAAGATCTATGTTCGGGTACTGTCTGTTCAAAAAGTAATGAAATGGAATCAACAAATGGTCGCAAAGGCATCATTGATTCCGAAAGGTTATGCTAACAAACCGAAATCAAAAATAAGATTAGAGAATTGTACTTATATGAAAATATGATGCACAGTGGTGGCGAAAATGGTTCAATTCGGGAGGAAAATTTTTCATATGTAATTTCCATAAGAATTTAACATATAACATTCAACATTAGTCAATCCCCTCTTACCTTACACCACCGGCAGAATTGCCTTAATATACATTGAAAAAAATATTTACGTGATATTAAAGATTACGCAACCTAAATTTTAGGATAAGAACTTTACAAAATATTAAGGACAAATTTCTTTAAAATAATGAAAATTTAATTAAAATAAAGTTTATAATCTTCTTCAACATTTTTTTTTCATTAAATTTAGGACACAAATTTTGTAAATTTGAGTCCCCCTGTTAAATTTGCATGTCTTTGAATTAAGGCTAATTTTCCTTAAAGTAAAGAAACACATTTTTGATTTAAAGAAATTGTTCTTAAATTAACTGAAATGTTGAAACTTTAGATTTAAGATAAAAACGCTTCACTAAATAGGCTAAGACTTAGTTTGAGGATGTAGCGTCTTTGGTTTAAAGTTTTTATATATATAGGATTAACTTTGTCATTCCGTTTGTAACACATCGAAATATTGATCTAAGACCCCATAAAGTATATATATTCTGGGTCGTGGTGAAATTCTGAGTCGATCTGAGCATGTCCGTCCGTCTGATGAAATCACGCTAACTTCCGAAGGAAGCTATCGACTTGAAACTATCGACTTGAAACTATCGACTTGAAACTTGGCACAAGTAGTTCTTATTGATGTGGGTCGGACGGTATTGCAAATGGGCCATATCGGTCCACTTTTACGTATAGCCCCCATATAAACGGACCCCCAAATTTGGCTTGCGATGCCTCTAAGAGAAGCAAATTTCATCCGATCCGGCAGAAATTTGGTACATGGTGTTAGTATATGGTCTCTAATAACAATGCAAAAATTGGTCCACATCGGTCCATAATTATATAAGCCCCCATATAAACGGACCCCCAAATTTGGCTTGCGATGCCTCTAAGAGAAGCAAATTTCATCCGATCCGGCAGAAATTTGGTACATGGTGTTAGTATATGGTCTCTAATAACAATGCAAAAATTGGTCTACATCGGTCCATAATTATATATAGCCCCCATATAAACCGATCCCACGATTTGGCTTGCTGAGCCTCTAAGAGAAACAAATTTCATCCGATCCTGCTAAAATTTGTTACATGATGTTAGTATACGGTCTCTAATGACCATGCAAAAATTGATCCATATCGGTCCATAATTATATATAGCCCCAATATAAACCGATCACCAGATTTGACTTCCGAAGCCTCTTGGAAGACCAAAATTCATCTGATTCAGTTGAAATTTGGTACTTGATGTTAATATATGGCCTCAAACACCCATGCAAAAATTGGTCGATATCGGTCCATAATTATATATAGGCCCCATATAAACCGATCCCCAGATTTGACCTCCGAAGCATCTTGGAAGAGCAAAATGCTTCCTATTCGATTGAAATTTGGTACGTGATGTTAGTATATGGTATCCAACAACCATGCAAAAATTGGTTCCTATCAGTCCATAATTATATATAGCTCCCATATAAACCGATCTCCAGATTTGACCTCCGGTGCCTTTTGGAGAAGCAAAATTCATCCGATCTGGTTGAAATTTGGTACGTGGGGGTAGTATATGATATTTAACAACCATGCCAAAAGTGGTCCATATCACTCCATAATCATTTATAGCCCCCATACAAACCGATCCCGAGATTTGGTTTTGGAGCCTCTTGGAGGAGCAAATTTCATCCGAGTGAGTTGAAATTTGTGGATGACAGTCTTTCGTAGAAGTTTCTACGCAATCCATGGTGGAGGGTACATAAGATTCGGCCTGGCCGAACTTACGGCCGTATATACTTATTTTTTTTTTTTTTTTAATTAAGAAAACATTTTTTACTTTGAAGTATCAGTTATAATTTGAATTTTTAAACTGGCATTTGTTTGCACGTGAGATCCTTTATTACTAAACCGCGAAAAGAGAATGAAAATTTGATAAATGAGTTCTGTATCTTAATTTTAATTTTATTGGTCCTAGATTTGAAGCCAGATAGGTCGCTAACAAAATTCTTTATTTTAAAGGAGCCGCATCTTTGGCTAGGAATCTATACCAAAATACTTAAGGGAAGGTCAAAATCTTTGGATCCAAGTAAATTTTTTTTCAGTGTAATAACGAAACCATTAAAAAATTTTTTCGAAGAGAAACGACATGTACCAAAATGGTATATAATTTGTCCAATAAAATTCACTATAAAAAATTTATGAAATTTTTAAGTATTTTAAAATGAATGGAAAATTTTATGGAATATTAAATGGTGCAACAACTTTTGTGGAAAAAATTCAATTTGACATTGTATAATTTTATAAAACATTTTTTTTACTATTTCAACATAGCATCGCATATCTAAAACAATATAAATTTATATCTTATATATTAACATAATTATCTTTGATGAATAAATTGCATATTTTTCTCCAAACTCCATTTCTCCAACAAATACCAAAAATTTTTTCATCCATTTTCATAACCCTTTAGTTAAGTGAACTACAACAACAAGAAAAAACAACACCAATTTTAGCCTAACCAAAGGTCGTTATTAAAATTAACCGAGATGCCTTTGTTGCAACCCATATCCATGACTAGTTGGCCTCAGAAAAACAAAATGCATACAAACTGAAATACGAGAAAAAGCTGCATTATGTGAATGCATTACATCCAATTTGACTCGATGACTACCATCTTCACCACCATCAAGGTTATCGAGGCTATAAAAAATTCACAGCCTTTGCTTGTGGTTAATACAAATGGCTAAAATGAGTTTACCTGTGGGGACTTATTCCCAAAAAAAAAGCCTGAAATCAGATGACAATATTTAAAGTACGAGTATCTGTTTTCACGTGAAAAAGGCAAACAAATAAATGGTAAGAACCAATAATAGGGTCTTTCATATAAAACTAAAACAGAGAAATTTCACATATGTAAAACAAAAAGAGGGGATATTTCAAAAAGAAACTAAGCCGAAAATAAAAATTGACACATAAACCTCAAGTTCGAGTTCGGATTCTGTATAATTGAAACAGGGAACTCAATGTTATTGAATTCACCCTTGCTGGTGATGTTTATTTTTGCCAGTTGCCCCAATAAACCAATAAAATAGCAATTAATACTCAGTGGCAGGCAGGCCTCGAAAAACCATTAAGGAGTTGATTAATGAGTGCTTAACACAAAATAAAATCACAAAGAATGAATGGTGGTAGCCTCGATGGCAATGTCCCTATCTTTGAAGTCATACGTCAAGCCAAGAAAAAAAGACAGTACCGGTGCACATGAAACTCCCCTAAAAATTAAAAAAAAAACTGCCACAAAAACTAAAACCCAAAGTCGGTCAGTTAACTGAATATTAAAAAAAAATAAAACAAATATCCTTATACCAAGACATCAGGGGTATCAGCATCATCACCGTCATCATGATCATATCCATCGACATCAACTTCCACCATTAAATGATTAAAGATGATACCTGAAAGGTGAATGTAAAAATACAAAGTGACGGTTTTATGATACCCCGACTATTTCAACTTTATCCGCCTTATACATTCATCCTTCTACTTCGCCCCACCTTTATGGCTGTTCATATGGTTAATTAAAGGAAACTTCTCTTGATATAGACAACGCTCGCATTATTACAAGGGCCTAAGTCAGTGTGCATCATACAGGTGATGCACACTGTTTTTTGTTTGGGAATTTTCATTTAACAACGATATTAAATTTTAATTACAAATATAATGTCATACATATATCCGGCAATCAGAGATGAATCTACCTTTCCTGGGATAGATCAAATCAAATGTAATATTATTGTACGAAATCATATGGATGACTTGGGTTTGATTATCACCCAAGTCATCCATATGATTTCGTACAAAGATAATCTGAATGGTAATGTAGTTCTAAGCTACAAGGGATGTGCTACTATTACAAAAAAACTTCAGATCATTTAAGAAACGGTATAGCCTTGGGTGTAATGCTAGTATTATATAGATCGATTTTATTACACACCCATGGAAAAAATCATGAACGACATGGACGTTTCAAAACGATCCGTTCATGAAATGGAATCAACACACATGTGGGGTCAAACGGAGAACAGATGTGGTCAATCTGACAACGATAAAATGACACCATGCGTTGTCAAAACAACAACCAGTGTTCACGATCTGAAAACGTAATGGTTACGAATTTATAGCAAAACAAAAAAATCCGCTACAGTGACTCGAATATGGATTGTCTGCGTTAACAGTCGCCTTAACACATTACACTACACACAAAAAAATTTTTTCTGATTCAATCACGAAATTAATTGATCCAATTAATTTTTAATTTAAATGTCTTCAATCACAGAAATTATAGTAACAATTAAAAAATTAATTGAAGGTCAATTAAAAAGTTAATTGATCCAATTTAAAAATTAATTGATACTATTATTTTTGTGATTGATTTTTGTTTCAATTAAAAAATTTGTTGAATCAATAAAACTTTTAATTGAATATTTTTTATAACTCAATTAAAATTTTAATTGGAAAATTTTTCGTGAAATTTTTTTGTGTGTACCGAAGGAGCTGCTGTAAGAATGTCCATTGAATATTTTAATACTTTTCATAGGCAAAAAAAAAAGCGAAAAACTTCCATGAAGTCGTCAATACCCGTGGACGAAACCGTGAACATTTCGTTTTGATTTTTCGTGAATGTTTCCGTTGCATTGTTACCGTACGTTCACGATTTTATAACGTAATTTTTGGGTAGTCTCACCCTGCAAAGATTAACGTATGTTACTGCTGAAAATATTTATATTAAAACCAATTCAAATTATTTTTGGACTTACCATTTGCAAACTCTTTAATCTCTTGCTTGGATGAACAGGTGTGCAATATTTGTCTGGCGTGGGTGATATTGCCTAATACCAATAGATAATGTAGACACAGATAAGGACACTTACCTAAAAAAAAACAAAAAAAAAAATAAATAAATAAATATATTATTGATTAGTAAAGATTACTAAATTTAATGGATTTCCAAATGATAATGCATTTTAAAATTTGCCTAAAATATGATTTTTATATTATCCCTTTAAACCTAAAATATGATTTTTATATTATCCCTTTAAAACCACTTTTCGACAAAAAGTTTGAAACTCTAATTCCCAACAGTGAGGCGTAGTGTACACAGACCGCGGGGAATAAAAGATATATAGATTTCTACACTGATGACTCCAAATTGGATGGACAAGTGGGTTTCGGAGTATATTCTAAAGATCTGGAACTTCGAATAGCGAATCACTGTAATATTTTTCAAGCTGAAATATTAGCAATAAGAGAGGTGGCGAATTGGCTGAGAAGTATTGTTCCAACAAATGATGGTATTAATATATACTCAGACAGTCAACCTGCAATAAAATCCTTGGATTCTGTATTACTTAACTCGAAAACCGGTATCGAATGCCGCAAATCTCTCAACGAGATGGCTGAGCAGTACAATATTCACCTAATATGGGTGCCTGGCCATAGGAACTACCAAGCAGATGTGTTAGCACGGCTAGGAACTACCTTACATATTCCAGGGGAACTAGAATCTGTTGGTATGTCTCTGGCTACCTGCAAGCTCTTACTGCGTGGGAAGGCTGTCATGAAGGCAAATGTTCGATGGGAGAATTGCATGGGTTGTAACGACACCAAGCCAATATGGCCCCATTTAAACTTGAACCGCACACTAGATACGCTAGTGTTCTCAAGACGTCAGATATCACTCCTGATATCTGCTATAGCGGGTCGCTGCCTGATAGGCGAATTTGGTGCGAAGTATAATGACTACTTTATGAGTTGTCATGATGCGGAGGAAAAGGAATCAATTAAACACCTCTTGTGTGAGCGTAAGGCGTAAGCGAATTTTAGGGGCATATAGCTTTAGATTACTGGCCGACTTGGAAAACGTTAACTTAAGCAGTCTGTTAATTTTTTTTGGAACTATCTGGTTGGTTCAACAAAAGAAAATAATAGAGATGGTTCAGTGGCTAAAACTAGAACTGCCCATGTGTAGTAGGTACTTTAAGTTGAATGTGGTATCACAATAAGAGAGCCTGAAAATTAATCGGGCTGCCACTTTAACCTGACCTATCCCTTTAACCCCCATTTCATGAAGCTCCGTTAGTGGTTCGTTAGCTAACGAACTTTTAAACCGCACTATGAACATATCTGTAATTTTGCCTATATATTCCATACGTCAGTTAGAAACTTAACTGCTGAAAATTTTTCAGTTAAAGTTAACCGGAGAGATGGCATTTGCAATTTACTTTCTGTTAACTGGCAGTTAAAGCCTAATGGAGCTACATGAAAATGACCGTAAATCGACTAAAATCGTCGGTTCCATGGTTTCATTCTCCGTAAATTTTTTCAAATATGTTCCCAAAATTTGAAGTAATTCGGTACAGTTGACACAATACAGAAGGCATTCATCCTCTCACCTAGATATCGAATAATTGCGCACCCTTCTTGCACCTCATGATCTCTGCCTCTGCAACAATTCAAATTTTAACCCTTAAATGCACAAGAACGCCGATTCCTCCGAAAATATATAATTTGCAAAACGGTAAAAAATAACATCTGCAAAGTAAATTTTTTCTAAATTTGGTTTTTTGTCTTGCGTGTTTTTTTTTGTATCTTAAAAGATTCAGTGCGCAGTTTGATTGTAGTAGAACATAGAGAATAGAAATATTTGTACACTACACAAATTTTTTTACCAAAATTTCTTTTATTTCAGTTAAAACTTAATTATTCTCCAATTTGTTGGCTTTTTGAATTTTCCGCCAACATTTTTCAATTTCAATTTTCTTTCAATTTTGGTTTCAGTTTACACAGTAGTTCTATAGATTTTCCGAAAAAAAACATATTTTTTTTTAAAATGCAACATATTTCGTAGAATTTGGATTAAATTGTCAGACGTAAGAATTTTTTTCTGGTTGTATCTTAAAAGATACAATTTGTTGGCTTTTTGAATTTTCGGCCAAAATTCTTCAATTTAAATTTTCTTTCAATTTTGGTTTCAGTTTACACAGTAGTACTAAAGATTTTCCGGAAAAATATATTCTTTTAAAATGCGTTATGATGTTTTAAAGGGTGATACGGTCAAAATTTGGTCAATATAAACTTGACGTATTTTTTTCAATTTTGCATTTAAAAGACCTGAACACCCCTCATTTTGAAGGTGTGTGTGTGTAGAATGTTGCTCCTATTTTGATTTTGGAATTCACTCTTCAGTTGTCAAAATGCCGTCCAAGCAAGAAGAGCAGCGTATCAAAATTTTGCTCGCGCATAGCGAAAATCGGAGCTACTCGCAGGCAAACCTGGCAAAATCGCTAAAAGTTGCCAAATCAACCGTTACAAATGTAATTAAAGTGTTTGGGGAACGTTTGTCGACAGTCAGGAAGTCTGGATCGGGGGGAAATCGAAAACCGGAAGCCGCTGAGACGACAAAGAGAGTTGCCGGTAGTTTCAAGCGAAACCCTAACCTCTCTCTCCGAGATGCCGCAAATAAGCTGGGTGTATCGTCTACAACCGTGCATCGAGCCAAAAAACGAGCCGGACTATCGACTTACAAGAAGGTAGTGACTCCAAATCACGATGATAAACAAAATACGACGGCCAAAGCGCGATCCCGGAGGCTGTACACGACGATGCTGACGAAGTTTGACTGCGTGGTAATGGACGACGAAACCTACGTCAAAGCCGACTACAAGCAGCTTCCGGGACAAGAGTTTTATACGGCAAAAGGAAGGGGAAAGGTAGCAGATATTTTCAAGCACATAAAACTGTGAAAGTTCGCAAAGAAATATCTGGTTTGGCAAGCCATCTGTACCAGCATTTTCATAGCTTCCGGGACTGTCAACCAAGAAATTTACGTGAAAGAGTGTTTGAATAAACGTCTGCTGCCTTTCCTGAAGAAACACGGTTGTTCCGTACTGTTTTGGCCGGATTTGGCATCTTGCCATTACGGTAAAAAGGCCATGGAGTGGTACGCCGCCAACAACGTGCAGGTGGTTCCCAAGGACAAGAACCCTCCCAACACGCCAGAGCTCCGCCCAATTGAGAAATACTGGGCTATTGTCAAGCGAAACCTAAAGAAGACCAAAAAAACTGCTAAGGACGAGCAGCAGTTCAAGGCATACTGGCTTTCTGCGGCGAAGAAGGTGGACAAGGTGGCTGTACAAAATCTGATGGCAGGTGTCAAGCGTGAGGCCCGGCAATTCGGATTTGGAAAAGCGAAAGCCTAACTGAATATTTTTCCTGAATTTTATACTAATTGAACTTGAAAAAGAAATTTAATTTGATTTTATAAATAAACGATTTCACCGATTTACACGCGTTTTTCCTTGACCAAATTTTGACCGTATTACCCTTTAAATGCATCATATTTGATTTCGTAAATTTGGTTTAAAAATTTAAGATGTAGGAATTTTTTTCTGGTTATATCTTAAAAGATACAGTGCGCATTTAAGGGTTAAGTAAATCGGGTAAATGTATCAGAAGAATGAGAAAATCTTTCTACGACAAGAACTCTTCTTAGTTCTTCGAAATTTTGAAATGAAAGAGATTATGTACTTTTCTTGCACCTCATAAACTCTCCATTGGCTCCAAATCAAATTCTAAGCAAATCAGGTAATGGTATCAGAGAAAAAAATTCCCTGAAATTTTGAAATTAAATTAATCGGTTATACATTTACATAAACACAGAGGACAAAGATGAGGTCCACTTCCACTTCTACATATTTAAAAGGATATACTATTTTCAACTTGGGGACTTCCATAAAATTCCCTTAAAAAGGTAAACTGCTATTCAGAGGCCTCGCATTGTCAGATAGGGCCTCTTTTTAACCTGTTTTTTTCGAGTAAATCATTTAATTATGTTGATTTCAAAAAATTGGGATAGATGTAGACCCCCTCCTCGTGTAAATATCAAACAAGATTTGATGATACTGAAATTCTACTTTCCATCAAAATTTGAAGTAACGAGGAGAATACCGAAAAGTGTGGCATATATTGGTCCTCTTCCCAACCAACTACGAGACTATCCTCCTTCTCTAAACCGGAAGACTCTTGATTGTGCTTCAACCACATTTCTCTAAAATTTCAAGATTTTTCCAAAAAGGCGGGCAAAGGGGAGGTCCCCCGACCAATAATTGAAATATAAATGTTACCGCTTGTTGGATGAAGAGCTTCGTCCCCAATCAAATGACAAAATGAAGATATTTATCGTACACTCTTGATTTTTTTCTAAATAAAAACGTTGCAATACCAAATCAATTTTTCCAAAAACAAAAAACGCCAGCTTTTCGATTTTTTATAATACCCCCACCCCGAACTCACATAAGTCACAAACGATATTTTGTATCGCATATCAAAATATTTTTTGCAGCTAATAGAAAAATAAAAAAAAAATAGAAAATACATATGATTGTTAATCATTTAAGTACTTGGCTTGTGGTTTAGTACTCATAAAATCCCACCCATTAAAATGGTTACATTTTTTATGCTTCCTCTTATTCAACCATAAGTCAATATTGCGTTGAGTGTCGTAAGCTTCCAATACAATCATATAACGCATGGTTGTATTGTTTGAAATTTGCATAGCCAAAAATTGCAATAAACTTCAAAAAACACAAGCATTTGATGAAAGAATGAATGATAATAAAACAAAGCGTTTTTATGGATGCATAATGAATGATCATAAAATAAAGTGATCCGTGAAAAAAAATCCCCCTTCCAAGTAACCCCCTTCAAGAGTACTAAACTCTTTTTGGGGACATTTAGATATTGGATGGGTTTTATTCGCTAATTCGAATGGACGGCTTTAAAGACACAAGGAAACTATAACTTGCAATTGTAATTAATTTTATTGAGTATTTTGTTATTTTGGTAAATGAAACAATAAAAAAATAGATACTATAAAAAATAAAAACCATTAAAGCTATTTTAGGCTCCGTTAGAGTAAGGTTTCCAACAACCATCCAAAATTAAATATACACTAAAACAAGTAAGAAGGTCTAAAGTCGGGCGGGCCGACTATATTATACCCTGCACCACTTTATAGATCTAAATTTTCGATACCATATCACATCCGTCAAATGTATTGGGGGCTATATATAAAGGTTTGTCCCAAATACATACATTTAAATATCACTCGATCTGGACAGAATTTGATGAACTTCTACAAAATCTATAGACTCAAAATTTAAGTTGGCTAATAATAGGGTGGAACACAATGTTAATAAAAAAATATGGGAAACATTTAAATCTGAAGCAATTTTAAGGAAACTTCGCAAAAGTTTATTTATTATTTATCGCTCGATATATATACATAAGACGTTTAGGAAAATAAGAGTCATTTTTACAACTTTTCGACTAAGCAGTGGCGATTTTACAAAGAAAATGTTGGTATTTTGACCATTTTTGTCGAAATCAGAAAAACATATATATGGGAGCTATATCTAAATCTGAACCGATTTTGGCACGCATAGCTACAATGTTAATTCTACTCCCTGTGCAAAATTTCAACTAAATCGGAGTTAAAAATTGGCCTCTGTGGTCATATGAGTGTAAATCGGGCGAAAGCTATATATGGGAGATATATGTAAATCTGAACCGATTTCAACTAAATTTGGCACGCATAGCTACAATGCTATTTCTGCTCCCTGTGCAAAATTTCAACTAAATCGGAGCAAAAAATTGGCCTCTGTGGTCAAATGAGTGTAAATCGGGCGAAAGCTAATTATGGGAGCTATATCTAGATCTGAACCGATTTCAACCAAATTTGGCACACATAGCTACAATGCTAATTCTACTCCCTGTGCCAAATTTCAACTAAATCGGAGTTAAAATTTGGCCTCTGTGGTCATATGAGTGTAAATCGGGCGATAGATATATATGGGAGCTATATCTAAATCTTGACTACACTACTAATTGTACCCCTAGTGCAAAATTTCAACCAAATTGGGGTAAAACTCTGGCTTCTGGGACCGTATTAGTCCATATCGGGCGAAAGATATATATGGGAGTTATATCTAAATCTGAAGCGATTTCAATAAAATTTGGCACACCTGACTATAATACTAATTGTTCTTCTTGTGCAAAATTTTAAGCAAATTAGGGTAAAACTCTGGCTTCTTGGGCCATATAAGTCCATATCGGGCGAAATATATATATGGGAGCTATATCTAAATCTGAACCGATTTCAACCAAATTTAGCACGCATAGCTACAATGCTAATTCTACTCCCTGTGCAAAATTTCAACCAAATTGGGGTAAAACTCTGGCTTCTGCGACCGTATTAGTCCATATCGGGCGAAAGATATATATGGGAGCTATATCTAAATCTGAACCGATTTCAATAAAATTTGGCACACTTGACTATAATACTAATTGTTCTTCTTGTGCAAAATTTTAAGCAAATTAGGGTAAAACTCTGGCTTCTTGGGCCATATAAGTCCATATCGGGCGAAATATATATATGGGAGCTATATCTAAATCTGAACCGATTTCTTCTAAAATAAATAGGGTTCTATTCTGAGCCAAAACACATACTTGTGCCTAATTTGAAGTCGATTGGACTAAAACTGCGACCTAGACTTTGATTACAAAAATGTGTTCACGGACAGACGGACATCGCTATATCGACTCAGGAGCTCACCCTGACCATTTTTGCCAAAGACACCATGTGTCTATCTCGTCTCCTTCTGGGTGTTACAAACATATGCACTAACTTATAATACCCTGTTCCACAGTGTGGCGCAGGGTATAAATAGTTTACTTGAATCCAATGATTTTGACCTTTCCTTAAGAATTTTTCTATAAATCCAGAGACAAAGATGCGGTTCTTTTAAAATGACGACATTTTTAGGGACCTATATGACTTTAAATCTAGGATCAATAAAATTAGAATTCATAATATATTGACAAATGCTTGCATTTCCTAGGATATGTTTCTTGTAATTCTTGACTCGAAAGTTATTTATAATTCTTCCAGGCAATGATCATCACTAGTTTTAGGAGGTTAATAAACATAATTTGTACATTGTGTGTATTCAGGGATCGTCAGCCTTAGTACATATTTTACACTAAGGCGCAATATACCTACCATGAACTTAGACAATATTTTCATGGAGCCTAAACATATGCATTATATTAAAATTATTCGATATTGATTTAATGCCAAATATGCAGGTTATTTCCTATTCAAAAGAAACTACTTGCAAATGAAACAAAATTTCGTTTTGTCTTTGACGTGATTCCGGAACTAAAGATTTACCACCATATAGAAAAAAGTTAAAGAAAACTTCAAACCAACTTTTTCCATTTAAATTCATTCGATAAACTGCCAATAAATTGTTTTATATATATGGCCATTAATCTAAATACAACCAGAATCCTTCCAACTTCCTTATTTTTTATTTCATGCTTCGGTTTTTACTTTAACAGTTGGTTAGCTTTCCTTGCTCTAAGAAAGATTGCTAACATTTCATAAAATTATGAAATGTTTATTTTTAGAGTATATTTTTAGGAGCTTGAAACAATTCAATTCCCATATCCAGTTTTCTTATGTTTATTCGCAAAAACACACCCATTATCATTGTCATTTTATTGCGAAGCATGAACAAGGTAAAATATATCCAAAATCGTTGACAAGACAGCAGCAATCATGTCTTTCTATGATTGGATGGATGTCAATTCAAATCGATAGTGGCTACATTTTGAGGAAGGAGAGTTCTTTTTTGTTCTCAACTTCAACGGCTAGTGGCGGCATCGATGATTGTAACAAATGCAAATGCAAATTATAATCAAATAGAAAAGGTCAAACATTTAAACTTCAACTTAACTGCCATATCTTAACACTGGCACTGCCGATGCATTCATACAATCGTATATGACATGCAAACTCATGGTAATGTTCTTGAATGGCATGCTCACTGACTGACAAACTCTTTGGCTAGATGGATGCAGGGTCTAGCCAACAAATCTTAGCCAGCTAGCTGTGGTCATAATGAATGACGCTAAATGTCTAAGAGTGTCCATGTCTCCGAGCAGAAAACTATAAAACATTGTGGCCAAAGTGATACATTACTTTGTGGCACGAATCACGATTTTGCGCTTATTTAAAGTTCAGATGCTG
Source organism: Haematobia irritans (assembly GCF_050003625.1). Classification (NCBI taxonomy): domain Eukaryota; kingdom Metazoa; phylum Arthropoda; class Insecta; order Diptera; family Muscidae; genus Haematobia; species Haematobia irritans. The sequence continues at coordinate 169,361,880 of NC_134401.1, read as the reverse complement.
ACACCCGCCACATGAAGAAAACAAAAATACAAAAGTCTTGGTCATAATAGAAATGATGAACAGTAGGCTAGAAAATTATAAAAAACTAAACGTTATTGATAGATAAAATTATAAAAAAAATATTTTTGCTACTATACTGGCATGTCTAATGCTTTAAGGAGCAGAATATTTTTTCCCATATACTGTAATGTGACAAATTGTGAATATATTCCAAATTGCTGGAAAGTTGCAGATGTCGTCATGATACAAAAACCGGGGAAAACACCACACGATCCAAATTCATATAGGCCAATTTCTCTTGTTCCAGTAATGGGTAAGCTATTCGAAAAACTCTTCTGCAGTAGACTGGAATCATTTATTGTCTCAAGAAATATAATTCTGGACCATCAATTTGGATTTCGGAAAAAACCCTCGACTATCGAACAAGTTCATAGAGTCACCGATAATATTGAAAAAGCCTTCAAGAGGAAACAAGTCTGCTCCGCTGTATTCTCCAAAGCTTTTGATGGAATATGGCATGATGGTCTCCTTCTAAAGCTCAGCTGATAACTTCCAAAGAATTATTATGAGATACTTACCTCATACCTGAGTAATCGATTTTATAAATTATGCCAAGATAACGAATTTAGTAATCTATATCCAATAAAGGGTGATACGGTCAAAATTTGGTCAATATAAACTTGACGTATTTCTTTCAATTTTGCATTTAAAAAACTTGAACACCCCTCATTTTCAAGGTGTGTGTGTGTACAATGTTGCTCCTATTTTGATTTTGGAATTCACTCTTCAGTTGTCAAAATGCCGTCCAAGCAAAAAGAGCAGCGTATCAAAATTTTGCTCGCGCATCGCGAAAATCCGAGTTACCAAATCAACCGTTACAAATGTAATTATAGTGTTTGGGGAACGTTTGTCGACAGCCAGGAAGTCTGGATCGGGGGGAAATCGAAAACCGAAAGCCGCTGAGACGACAAAGAGAGTTGCCGGTAGTTTCAAGCGAAACCCTAACCTCTCTCTCCGAGATGCCGCAAATAAGCTGGGTGTATCGTCTACAACCGTGCATCGAGCCAAAAAACGAGCCGGACTATCGACTTACAAGAAGGTAGTGACTCCAAATCGCGATGATAAAAAAAATACGACGGCCAAAGCGCGATCCCGGAGGCTGTACACGACGATGCTGACGAAGTTTGACTGCGTGGTAATGGACGACGAAACCTACGTCAAAGCCGACTACAAGCAGCTTCCGGGACAAGAGTTTTATACGGCAAAAGGAAGGGGAAAGGTAGCAGATATTTTCAAGCACATAAAACTGTCAAAGTTCGCAAAGAAATATCTGGTTTGGCAAGCCATCTGTACCTGTGGCTTGAAAAGCAGCATTTTCGTAGCTTCCGGGACTGTTAACCAAGAAATTTACGCGAAAGAGTGTTTGAATAAACGTCAGCTGCCTTTCCTGAAGAAACACGGTTGTTCCGTACTGTTTTGGCCGGATTTGGCATCTTGCCATTACGGTAAAAAGGCCATGGAGTGGTACGTGCCAACAACGTGCAGGTGGTTCCCAAAGACAAGAACACTCCCAACACGCCAGAGCTCCGCCCAATTGAGAAATACTGGGCTATTGTCAAGCGGAACCTAAAGAAGACCAAAAAAACTGCTAAGGACGAGCAGCAGTTCAAGGCAAACTGGCTTTCTGCGGCGAAGAAAGTGGACAAGGTGGCTGTACAAAATCTGATGGCAGGTGTCAAGCGGGAGTTCCGGCAATTCGGATTTGGAAAAGCGAAAGCCTAACTGAATATTTTTCCTGAATTTTATACTAATTGAACTTGAAAAAGAAATTTAATTTGATTTTTTAAATAAACGATTTCACCGATTTACACGCGTTTTCCCTTGACCAAATTTTGACCGTATCACCCTTTATAAGTAGGTGTTCCGCAGGGCAGTATACTTAGACCTAGCTGTATCTACTTTACACTCACGATATGCCTGTTAACGAAGATTGTTTCATTGGAACATTTGCTGATGACATAGTTTTAATGTCAACTGGAAAAAATCCTGGCGTATTTAAACAAGGTTCGCCAATGAACAAAAAACTGGGGTCTACAGCTCAACAGTAGCAAATCAGTTCATGTTGACCTTGCGAAAATTGGCTCAAGATACAAACCCCTAAAAATAGGCAATGAGCAAGTGCCTTTTTCAAACTCAGCAAAATATCTTCAGTCCTCTCCACAGATAATAAACTCTTAATATATAAACAAGCATTAAAACTAATATGGATATATGACATTCAACTATGGGGATGTGCGGCAAACATTTCTATCGAAAAAATACAAAGATTTCAAAACAATGTCATAAGAAAACGCTTCATGGTATGTCCGAAATAGTGACCTCCACCTTGACTTAAAAATGACTACGATCAAAGAGGAAATCTCTAGAGTTGCAGAAAAACATATTATCCGCCTACACAACCATACAAATCGCGAAGCCCGTTATTTACTCCAAACTTCCAATCAACCTAGAAGATTGTGCGGCTTCAAACCACATGATTAATATGTTCAATTCAAAATAAAAATTTTATAACAATAATTGTCCTAGTTTAGTCTTAGGATATTGTAATTTCTATAAATCTATTGATTGTTAATGAATAAACTACTGGTTAGTCACTTCGTCATAATAGAGATTAGCTGAAGTATAAGTTAAGCCTGATATATGTATTTGCTTAAATAAATAAAAAAAACTCAATTGTGAACATCTGGTTAATTAGGTGGATAACTTTTATTTCAAACTCTCTTTGGCTAAATGCACATAGACAATTGAAATTTCTGTTCTAATTTGGACCCAACAACAAGCCACCACTAGAATATTTTCGAGCCACCAGTGGATTTCGACCATAAATCCGTGAGAATGATGGAAAACTAAATGTTGAACCAGAAATAAAAAAATAAAATATCCACGGATTAATGTCGTGGGTATGTCATGAGTATCCTCACACCTTTCTTATAAAAAGTTGAAAAACGAACCTTCCAAAAATTTCTAAAGGAATTATATAGAAAGCTTGGTAGTTGGCAATATTTATCGTGAAGAAAAACCTAATTGTAGCTTCGTCATTAGACGGACATTAAGAAAGGATCTCTTCAGTTAAATTACAGAGCCACCATCGTAAAGGGTGATTCTTTTGAGGTTAGGATTTTCATGCATTAGTATTTGACAGATCACGTGGGATTTCAGACATGGTGTCAAAGAGAAAGATGCTCAGTATGCTTTGACATTTCATCATGAATAGACTTACTAACGAGCAACGTTTGCAAATCATTGAATTTTATTACCAAAATCAGTGTTCGGTTCGAAATGTGTTTCGCGCTTTACGTCCGATTTATGGTCTACATAATCGACCAAGTGAGCAAACAATTAATGCGATTGTGACCAAGTTTCGCACTCAGTTTACTTTATTGGACATTAAACCAACCACACGAATGCGTACAGTGCGTACAGAAGAGAATATTGCGTCTGTTTCTGAGAGTGTTGCTGAAGACCGTGAAATGTCGATTCGTCGCCGTTCGCAGCAATTGGGTTTGTGTTATTCGACCACATGGAAGATTTTACGCAAAGATCTTGGTGTAAAACCGTATAAAATACAGCTCGTGCAAGAACTGAAGCCGAACGATCTGCCACAACGTCGAATTTTCAGTGAATGGGCCCTAGAAAAGTTGGCAGAAAATCCGCTTTTTTATCGACAAATTTTGTTCAGCGATGAGGCTCATTTCTGGTTGAATGGCTACGTAAATAAGCAAAATTGCCGCATTTGGAGTGAAGAGCAACCAGAAGCCGTTCAAGAACTGCCCATGCATCCCGAAAAATGCACTGTTTGGTGTGGTTTGTACGCTGGTGGAATCATTGGACCGTATTTTTTCAAAGATGCTGTTGGACGCAACGTTACGGTGAATGGCGATCGCTATCGTTCGATGCTAACAAACTTTTTGTTGCCAAAAATGGAAGAACTGAACTTGGTTGACATGTGGTTTCAACAAGATGGCGCTACATGCCACACAGCTCGCGATTCTATGGCCATTTTGAGGGAAAACTTCGGAGAACAATTCATCTCAAGAAATGGACCGGTAAGTTGGCCACCAAGATCATGCGATTTGACGCCTTTAGACTATTTTTTGTGGGGCTACGTCAAGTCTAAAGTCTACAGAAATAAGCCAGCAACTATTCCAGCTTTGGAAGACAACATTTCCGAAGAAATTCGGGCTATTCCGGCCGAAATGCTCGAAAAAGTTGCCCAAAATTGGACTTTCCGAATGGACCACCTAAGACGCAGCCGCGGTTAACATTTAAATGAAATTATCTTCAAAAAGTAAATGTCATGGACCAATCAAACGTTTCAAATAAAGAACCGATGAGATTTTGCAAATTTTATGCGTTTTTTTTTTAAAAAAAGTTATCAAGCTCTTAACAAATCACCCTTTATGTCAATTGTGTCCAATAGGCAGTTGATTGCTATCCGCGGTATGATAATGGGCCCTAGGTAAATAAGTTCCAGAACCCAAATGAAACAAGTCCACAAATGTGGGACTACGCTTCATAATGAATATGAGCTCCACGAAAATGATTTCAAAAAAAAAATTAGCTGAAGCATGAAAGTCGACCCCAAAGTAAAATTAGATCTAATTTTCAATTTTGAATTAAAGGGCCGTGAGAAAATGAACCCTAACTGATGGGAAAAATATGAAGTTTTAAGAAAAAATTAAATATGTTTTACTGAGTACGAATGTTTTGAGAACTCTGTCCATACACTAAAGAAAATATTTACTTGATATTAAAGATTACCCAACCTAAGTTTTAGGATGCGAAATTTACAAAATATTAAGGACAAATTTCTTAAAAATAATGAAGATTTAATTAAAATAAAGCTTACATCGTAGCTTCAAAAATTTTTTTTCATGAAATTTAGGACACAAATTTTGCAAATCGAAAAATGCCTCACCTGAAAACGAAGTTGTATTAATTGTTATTTGAAATATTGCAAACGGGCCTCAAAAGTACAAAACTCCCCAAAAAACATAAACATTTGGTTTTGTTGTTTTCCATATAATTGTTTGGGTTCCTACTTCATACAGGTTTTGGGGCTAATTTTCATGCGGCCCATATTCACAGTGCCTATGCTTTCCCAATATATGTCTACTGCTGCTAAACTTCAGTAAACTAGCATTTTTCGGGTACATTTCCCAATGAATTAATCTACGAATTAATGACCAGGATATTTTCTAACCATGATTTGCCTCGATTTCATTTCATTCATCGAAATCCCGATCATAGTATCCACCTGTATGCGCAAGAACAAAAAAAATACCTGACAAAAATTTCCATTCTAGTCCTTTGCCACTAAACGATAGAAAATTACTCTTGCAGTACCCTTTGATTAAGGTGTGAGGCTCAGAACCTATCGAACCCTCCTCATAAAATCGATATTTTCCAAAACTAATAGTCTTAAGCTCAATGATGCGGTGGTAGACAGTGAAGAGATGAGCGAATATATTTTTTTAAATTAAATACATGACCGTTATCTTAAACATCCATTTTAAAAGTTAAAGTTTCACTGTGCAATTTAGCAACAAAAACAAAAATTATTTAAAAAAAGTACCCAATACAAAAAATGGCAATGAAAAGAAAACTTTAGAACTTTGTCCGTCTGTCTGTCCTTGCAGTGGACTGTCAATCTGCTTGTCATGATTTTTCGATTTATCAAAAAAACCAAAACAAAAAAAACACATTTAAGGCGGGCACATTTTGAAAACATATTTTAATAAAATGAAATATCACTCATTTCAATTTCTTGCCTTTTTCTTGAAATGCATAGACAACTAATTAACCATAGAGAAGTAATAGTTTTTGAAATTAACCAGAGACTTGATGTGTCTGTAGTAGTGGTTCAATTACTCCAAGTGTCAAATTGTGTGTCTGGGCCTTTTTGCATTTTTTCATCTTTATGGGTTTTTAAGTAGAGATGCAATTTTTTTTTTGAGCAATAATAACTGATACAAGAAAAAAAAGTTTAGCTACTTTATGCCATAATAAAGCTTAAGTTGATGTTATTTTATAGGCACATAACTGTTGAGCATGACAGCTTAAGCAGCCATTTATCAAATTTATTGACACTCATCCATCCATCCAAGCAGCGATCCATCGATCGATCTATCCAAGCAGTCAGCCAGGCTGGCAGCCACTCAGTCAGTCAGCCAGAATTATCCAGGCAGACAGCGGGCAAAACAACCAACCCAGTGTAACCCAACCAACAATCATTCAGCCAGTCATTCGACCATTCAAGCATTTAATCTTTTAAGCCAAACGCAAGCAAATACAAATCACCAACCATACAACCGACCTATGGTTGTATCAGGCGCATGTGCATTACGGTTGTTTTTATTGATTTTTTTTGTTGCCATAATGGGAAAAATAAGGATAAAGCAAAAGCATATATCCCCTCTAAGGGGCGATAAGAATCCAAATATAAAGATGTGCTGTTAGTGATTTTTTTCCTCTTTTTTTGGATTTTATGCCCATCATTGTTTTCTTTTTTAGGTTTTAGCCAATTGACCAAATGGCCATTATTTACCCATTGGTCAATAATAAAATACAAACGCATACGAGTTGAATACTTCAGGGATCTTAAAGATCCTTAGTGTTTTAAATGCTTATTTGTTTTGCCACGATTCGTTATGGCTAGAAGATGATAATGAGGATATATTTTGCGACTGAGCGATTGATTGTGGCGCATGCTTAGCTATGGTAACCTATAACGTATATTATTTTAAACAATGTAAAGAGGTTAGTTTGTAAAGTTTTGTTTGTTTTAAAAAATTAAAAAAAATTATGGAAAAAATCATTTGTTTTATAGAAAAAAATTTAAAAAAAAATTTGGCATAATAAAAAAATTTAAAAAAATATATATAAAAACAAGAGTAAAGTCTAAAGTCGGGCGGGGCCGACTATATTATACCCTTCACCACTATGTAGTTAAACATTTGTGTTACCATCTCAACTACTTCAAATTTGCTGGGAGCTGTATAAAGGTTTGCGTTTCCAGATACAAATACTTTTAATGGAGACAATTAAATTGAAGAATTAAAATATAAATCGGATAACGCCCTGGGATGAAGCACAATGTTAGTAAAAAAAAATGGGACATATGAAGCGAGAGAAATTTTAATGCAATTGTACAAAAGAGCTTTTATGATTTATCAGGCGATACATATGTATTCGAGATATAGGACAATTTTAGTAATATTTACAATTTTTGCAACTCATCAGTGACGATTTTACAAGGATATTGGTTAGATCTCGCCAAGATATGTGGTCAAGTGTAGGTTGTGATATATTATTTGGTCAAGTCGGGCGACTTGGAGCCTTATTTAAAACTCAACCGGATATGGCTAAGATAAATATCATATTAAATATATTCTCTGTGGAAACTATCCAGACAATTGGAGGAAAATCCCATTAAAAATGGGTCTAAAATATGAAAAAGTCTACCATATTTCCCCAACTCTGGTGTACGTATATATGGGAGCTACATATATTCTGAACCGATTTTGACTAAATTTGAACTGCATAGTTAGAATAATAATTCTGCAATCTCTGCAAAATTTAACGTAAATGGGTCATCTGAGTGTAAATCGGGCGAAAGATATATATGGGAGCTATATCTAAATCTGAACCGATTTCAACCAAACTTGGCAAACTTACCGATACTATAAAACGTACTCCTTGTGCAAAATTTGAAGCAAGTCAGGGCAAAACTCTGACTTTTGAGGCCATATAAGTCCAAATCGGACGAAAGATATATATGGGAGCTACATCTAAATCTGAACCGATTTTAATCAAATTTGGCACACATAACAACACAGTTAAACCTACCTCTCGTGTAAAATTTGAGGCAAATCAGGGCAAAACTCTGGCTTTTGAGGTCATATAAGTGCAAATCGGACGAAAGATATATATGGGAGCTATATCTAAATATGAACCGATTTCAATCAAATTTACCAAGCATTGGTAAAATGCCAACTCTACTCTCTGTGCAAAAGTTCATGAAAATCGGTATTAAACTTTGGCCTCTGTTGCCATATGAGTCTAAATAGGACGAAAGATATATATGGGAGCTATATCTAAATCTGAACCGATTTGGATAATATTTTGCAAGTTTTTCGAGACTCATAAAATATTCGGATGTACGGAATTTGAAGAACATCGGTTGATAAACACGCCAATTATGACTAGATCGGGGATAAATATATATGACAGCTATATCTAAATCTGAACCGATTTTTTCCAAAATCAATAACGATCGTCTTTGTTACCCAAAACGACCCTGTGCCAAATTTGAGGACGATCGGACTTAAACTGCGACCTGTACTTTGCGCACAAAAATACATGAACAGACAGACAGACGGACAGGCAGACAGACGGACAGGCAGACAGACGGACATCGCTAAATCGACTCAGAATTTAATTCTAAGACGATCGGTATACTAAACGATGGGTCTCAGACATTTCCTTTTTGGCGTTACATACAAATGCACAAACTTATTATACCCTGTACCACAGTAGTGGTGAAGGGTATAAAAATCCATAAAAAAAAATTTCAAAACATTTTAATCTTTTGAATACCGATGTCTCCCGCAGGGGACATTCGATAACGACATCTCACTCATTTATTTCTCGATGTTATTTTATTTGCCATATTGGTGAGCACTAACAAGCGTTTCTATGTTGAAAAAATATTGAACGATTATTTGAAGACACGCAATTTATACAACATTGACAATTTTTTTTTAAATTGTGAAATTTTAATTATAAGAAAATTTACAATTTTTTCTTAAAAACAAAATATTTTTAGGACACAATTTTTAAAAATTCGTGTGCCTCTGTTAAAGGTAGGCTTTTGAAGTAAGTCAAATTTTCTTTAAAGTAAAGAAAAATAGCTTTAACAAAAAGGAATTTCCTTAAATGAACTGATATATTTGCATCGTTGTTTAAAATTCTTTTTTGGAATTAAGAAACCCCTTTTTACAAGAGTATATTTACTAATACATCACAAAAAGAAAATGAAAATTCAATGAATGATATCTGTAGTCTAATTTTGATTTTATTGATCCTTCACTCAAAAAAAAGTGAAGCCAATATTTTACTAAAGCCGATTTAATTATATTTTAGTTTGTGAAATTATTACGTTTTAAGAAAGTTTCCATGACCTTAATAATTTTGTCCGTAAGTTAGTTAAATTAACTAAAACCGAGAAAAAAATTATACTCAAATAAAGTATACAGATTAGCTAAATTCGTGTCTCTCCCAAAATAGTTCAAAATCTCTTAAAATTTTTACATTTGACCAATAATGAGCCCATCATGAACTTCGTCTGGCACTAAAGACATTCTTGCAATTTTTAACTCTAATTTTTTTCTTAAAACTTCGAAATTTTCTTTAACAAGCGAAAATAATTAATTATGTCTAAAAAATTTTCTTCAATTTGTCGAAAATTATGTACTTATTTTAGTGAAAACGGCGTGACATCACCGTTTGTAATACTGTTTAGTTAAAATTTTCTAAAATTATTTATTTTTTCTAAAATTAACTAAAATTTTCTTTCTTAGTGAGTTCACTGTTTTCTCAGTGTAGATTTAAAAATTTCTTTATTTTAAAGAAATTGTATTTTTGGCTCGGAATCAATACCAAAATCCTTAAGCGAAGGTCAAAAGGTCTTTGGATCCAAGTAAACTTTTGTTTCGAGTACAACAACAACGAGAAATACGAAATTTAGAGACAATTTTTCTACTGTAGGTCTCGTGTAAATGGAGATTCATACAAAAACTATAGCTGATATAATTTCAGATTCGTTTTTTGTATATATTTGCATATTTCTCACACTTCTGCTTATATTATATGCCAAATAGCGCTTATTTTCGTAAGACCATTTGGTCATAATTCAAGAATTAAGTTTTCACAACAAACTCATATAGATTTTTAACTAATTGAGAGATGCCATTAAATTAATTTTTTTTTTCTACAGTATAAGAAAGAAAAGAAAATTAAAGTTTTTGTTTTATGTTAATTTGGTAGTTATTAATTTTTTAATTTAAAATATTTGGAGAAATACTTTTGTATACAGTTAGTCGAAAAAGAAAGCAACCCTTCTGAGCATCTGTATTCAGGAACATTCCCTCGGTATTATCCATCAAATATAGGGTAATACCCCAGCAAAAAATGGCAGCAGGATTGTAAGGGAGAGAGGCAATACCAACTGCTTACAAAACAACCGAATTTTGGTATACAATAAGGTTGGCTGATAAGTCCACGGTCTAACAAAGAAAAACAATTTTTTTTTCAAAATTCGATTTTATTATCCAACATAGTTCCCTTCAAGAGCGATACAACGATTATAACGACCTTCCAATTTTTTGATACCATTTTGGTAGTACTGCTTCGGTTTTACCTCAAAATAGGCCTCAGTTCGGCGATCACCTCATTGCAGTCAAATTTTTTCCCTACGAGCATCCTTTTGAGGTCTGAGAACAAGAAACAGTCGCTGGGGGCCATATAATAGTCACTGTTGATGGTTTTTCCCTTCTCAAGATAATCGATAAAAAATATTCCATGCGCATCCCAAAAAACAGAGGCCATTACTTTGCCAGCGGATTTTTGAGTCTTTCCACGCTTCGGAGACGGTTCACCGGTCGCTATCCACTCAGCCGACTGTCGATTGGACTCAGGAATGTAGTGATGGAGCCATGTTTCATCCATTGTCACATATCGACGGAAAAACTCGGGTGTATTACGAGTTAACAGCTGCAAACACCGCTCAGAATCAACACGTTGTTGTTTTTGGTCAAATGTGAGCTTGCGCGGCACCCATTTTGCACAGATCTTTCGCATATCCAAATATTGATGAATGATATGACCAACACGTTCCTTTGATATCTTTAAGGCCTCTGCTATCTCGATCAACTTCAATTTACGGTCATTCAAAATCATTTTGTGGATTTTTTTAATGTTTTCGTCGGTAACCACCTCTTTCGGGCGTCCACTGCGTTCACCGTCCTCCGTGCTCATTTCACCACACAGAAAAAAATTTCAGGAAAATTTTTCCAATTAAAATCTTATTTGAGTTTTAAAAAATATTCAACTAAAAATTTAATTGAATCAACAAATTTTTTAATTGAAATAAAAATCAATCACACAAATTAATAGTATCAATTATTTTTTTAATTGGATCAATTAATTTTTTAATTGATACTATAATTTCTTCGATTGAAGACATTTCAATTAAAAAATTAATTGGATCAATTAATTTCGTGATTGAATCAGAACAAAATTTTTGGTGTGCACGCTTGAATTTTGCATACCAATCAATTATTGTTGATTTCCCTGGGGCAGAGTCCGGAAACTCATTATCAAGCCAAGTTTTTGCTTCCACCATATTTTTTTCCCTTCAGAAAACAGTATTTTATCAAAACACGAAATTCCTTTTTTTTCATTTTTTTCACAATAACAAAATTTGCTTCACAAAAGACGCTCTATCTCACAAACTAATTGACTTATAGACGCCAAATTTTGACACGAATCATTAGAAGGTTGGTACTGTATAAAAATAATATGCATTTAATACTAGCGACGCCATCTATGTGTCAAACCGGGGACTTATCAGCCACCCTATTATCACCTCTGAGCAATATTTCTATTAAAATGAGCAATTATATCAGCGCTATGTATAAGTTGCTCTAAATCGGGACATCGCCCACAAAAATCAGCGCTGATTCGGTTGTTTTGTAAGCAGTTGGTACTGTTATTATGACGTCATTTTTTGTACAAGTACCCAGCAAAAAAAAAATTGGAAGTTCTTCCAAAGGCACAACTTTAAAAGCACTTCCAGAAGATGCACTTCCATTGATGTTCTTTATTTTAACTACCCAGGAAGTTCTTTTAATTCAATTTTTTATAACTTGATTTGTTCATACTTTTCAAATAGATTAAAAACAGAGTAAGAATTCATAAAATGGTACAAATCATTTAAATTTTGTTGACAAAAATGCTAAATTCAATCTAAAAAAATTGTGAATGTTTGAAAATATTTGAGGTCAAACGTTTCCAACAAGCGTTAGAATCCATTAAAAATTATAAAAAATTCTAAAATTTATTTATTTGACTATATTTGAATTTTTTAATTTACATCCAAAACACTGAATTCGCATTACACCTAAAGAAGTGATGCAAATTCAGTGCAATGACTGTTGAAATGGAGGACTTCCGTCCTATGACAAGCCCATGTTAAATTCATCGCTTCTGCGTCAATTATGCACCACTTCCGGATCCAAAAAGAACATTATCATTACTTTTTTGGCAACGCTTTTTTTGCTGGGTATTAATATCGGTAAAAAAATTAAAAATAATATTGTAAATACAGATTTTCAAAATATTTAACAAATCTGTAAATATTTAAAACCAAAGAAATAGAAAAAATAAAAAAATATTTATTATTATTAAATTGTTAACATAAAACTTTTACAAAATATACTTTTGCAAAAGACAATCTGTATTCGGAAATACATTTTTACTCTGTATTCTTAAATCCTCCCTCGTTATGAAACTTCAAATATAGGGTAATACAGATGGTTTTGAATAAAAGTAAAATGTGAAAATGTGTGCCATATTTAATGGTTAATAGTCCTCTCTTTTTGCAACCATACCTGTTATTATGACGTCACGTTTTTTAAGGTAGCCTCCTTTGCTTTCAAAGGAATTTTAATCCCAAAAAAAAAAGTAAATAAATACAAAGGAGTTGGCCTTTAATTTTGAAAAGTTTCTTAACAACACCTCAACAGATTGCTATCACACTTAAAGTTAAAAGAAAAATCACATATTCGTCGCCTTCATCGCGGCTGTGTGCGTTTTCTTTTCTTTTTTATGGTTGTATTTTGTTTACACTTAGATGGCTTTAAGCTATTGTCTTATTTTAACAGCTTCAATTTTTAGAGGAGCTCTATACTAAACAAAGGATCATAAAAATTTTGCATATATGCTTCAAGTGCAAGAGATAGAGGTTATTATGTCTGCGTATAACATTGGCCACTAAAAATGACGACAGAAAATGTTTACCATTCGCATGATTTTACTTTTCTGTGCACCTTTCGTTTCGATGCTTGCCACCATAGCCACTAACCAAATTTTGAGTCTTGTAACCAATGTAGTGAGTTACCGTTATAGATTGATAAGATCTCGTGCATTATGCTATAGGATAAAATGCAAAAAAGATGGGGAGAGAGAGAGAAAGCAAGAAATCTACTTTGTAGATTTGCAATTGAATGAAAACTTCAGTGTGTTATGAAATTCTGGTGAAAATTTATTTAGAACATGGAAGCCTAATCGACGAGGGAAGCAAATCAAAGACATTAAGCAACTTTGTGGTATATTTATGACCATCTTAAATTATGGCACTAGGAAAGACGGGGACACCATATGCAGACAATATGACTACAAATTCTAGAAGAATTAGTGGAATGGTGTTACTATGATTGATGAAAGATATCTATATGTAAAAGAAGTATTGGTTTGGGTGAAATTCCGGAAAAATTAATAAATAAAATATAAAATTTCCACGAGGGTCCAAAGAGGCATCCCGTTATTTCGGACTCAATTATATATTATTTTATAGCCAACCAGTCTCGAAATGTTTTTGCATGTGACAGCCTCAGAGAGCCACGGCCGACCGTTGAACTCAATCTAACTTCCAAGGACCCAAGAGTTGGCTGAACTTAATAATTCGGGCTATGACCACGGGCTTGGTCCTAAGGATCAACTTGCAGACGTGTCGAAAGTCTCTTTTTGGTTAGGAAGAATAAAAGACGTTGTCGGCCAAAAGAAGAATATGGATGGGTCCTCTAAATAAATATTATCTCGTGATGAAAACACGATGTCGTCCTAGATCCATTGACAGCCTCAAATTCATACAAAGGTGAACCGAATTCTTTTGCGGAATCAAGTAAGATCTGTGAGGATACTATTCGATTCTCCACGATTTTAAGGCTGCCCGCTTTGCATAAACAAGGTCGTGGACTCGATTCTTGCTTCGACCGCACACCAAAAAGTTTTTCAGCGGAAGATTATCCCACCTTAGTAATGCTGGTGACATTTCTCAGTGTTTCAAAGCTTCTCTAAGTGGTTTCACTGCAATGTGGAACGCCGTTCGGACTCGGCTATAAAAAGGAGGTCCCTTGTCATTGACCTTAACATGGAATCGGGCAGCACTCAGTGATAAGAGAAAAGTTCACCAATGTGGTATCACAATGGACTGAATAGTCTAAGTGAGCCTGATACATCGGGCTGCCACCTAACCTAACCTAAGGCTGCAGGTACTCCCAGAGAGGGAATATGATAACTTCAAACTTGTTTCAAGAGCAAAATGTAATTTTTGTATGGGGAACATGTAACATTTTTATCGCGACCTTGTTATTTTCTCGGAAATTATGTATCTGCTTTCGACTAGCATTTAATGTTTGGGGAGAAAATAATATTTATATGGCAAAAATGCTCCATGCTGCACATGAAAAAGTAACATTATCCTCTTGAAACCTATTTGGGGTGATCATATTTGATATCTGTGTAAAACGACTACCACCTATCGTTTTACTAGTTTTCATATATTGCTTATACTATTCGACCAATACATGCAAAGGCAGTAGGTTTGTTTTAATTTTCCCGATAATTCGAATGGCGGTCATCACACTACAATATTAAATAGCAATATTGCCACTGAACAGATCTGAAAAAATAAACATACACATCAAAAAAAATTTCATTCCTGATAAAAATTATAAAATTATTCTTTTCAATGGAATTTTGCTCTATCACATAAAATAAATCTAGTTAGTCTCCCTGACAGCAAGTAATCAAAACAAATATAATTACAATTAATTCACCCCATATTATTTCATTAATCCATGCAGCGCCATATCAAAAGGATCAAAGCAACAAATCAAGCCATTCATATCCATACGAAACAAAAACAACATCTGAGGATGCTATCACATATAGCCCAAAAAACTTGCAACATTGCTGAAGACTGATAATATAAAATGTAAACTATTTCCTGTTTGTATAACACAGCAGAAAATCATTATATACAATTTAATTTAAGCATTCATTTAAAATACACATCGTCTTTTCTAAACGCAAAGAAACGGAAAGAAGCAGCGGTTGGTGCACAATCAACCATTGAGTGAATTAAGGAATTCTGTTATGGTGAACAGAAGAACAAAATTGCTTTACTTACAATAAGGCCGGGGGAAGCTTTAAATCATTGAACTTCAATGAAAGGACTAAAATGATATGAAAGAGTACTATGTGACGACCAGGCAGGCAACGCACAAAAATGCAGAGACCGACTGACTGATGATAGTGGTGGAAGCGTCAACTAACGATGATTATTTCATAAGTTTAGAGGTTCCATAAAACAGAGATGTAGCTGTAGAGATACAGAAGACACAAACTATTCATTTGGTGAACATACGAGGATATACCAATTTATATACATTGAGAGAAAAAACAGGGTAGATCAATATATAACTTCAAAAAACTGAAAGGAATAACTATAGATAATAATTTCGGCATTTAAAAGTCTGGTGATAGAGGCAAATTACAAATTTTGAAGACCGAAACGAAAAACTTAGGACACGAACGTGGAAAGCAAGGTCATTGGCTCGTAATATTTTGGTAATGAAAATACGCCATTAGAGTATTTAAAAGCTGTGGATACTCTCATGGCGTATTCTCAAACCTCTATTTCATAAGTTTAGAGGTTCCATAAAACAGAGATGAAGCTGTAGAGATACAGAAGGCATGAACTATTCATTTGGCAACATACCAGAATATATATACACGTTGAGAGAAAAAATCGTAGAACAATATATAATTTGAAAAATCTGAAAGGAATCTATACTTAAAATATAATATTCGCGGAATTAAAAGTCTGATAATAGCGACAAATTAATAATTTTGAAAACCAAAATGAAAGACTTAGGACACGAACGTGGAAAGCCAGGTCATTGTCTCATAATATTTTGGCAATGAGAATACGCCATTAGAGTATAAAAAAGCTGTGGAATACTAAATTTTTATGATTTTAGATTTACGAGAAAAGCTATAAACAAAAAAAAACAAAAAACGTTAGAACGAAATTTGGTTAAATAGATTAGTGGAACAAAATTCTTTAGTGTTTTTCTTTTCTAGTTTGGAAGTTACCGATATCCCCAGTTTGCACAAGGAGGATCGGTGCTGTACATTAGAGAAGACCAACGTTTTCCCACTGCCCTTAAAAAAATGTTCTAATTTTTTGAAGCATTTCTACAGCTTATTGATTAATGATTAATACAATAATCCCACTATTTTGCACAGAAAAAAATTTCACCAAAATTTTTCCAATTAAAATCTTAATTGAGTTTTAAAAAATATTTAATTAAAAATTTAATTGAATCAACAAATTTTTTAATTGAAATAAAAATCAATCGCACAAATTAATAGTATCAATTAATTTTTTAATTGGATTAATTAATTTTTTAATTGACTGTCAATTAATTTTTTAATTGATACTATCATTTCTGTGATTGAAGACATTTCAATTAAAAAATTAATAGGATCAATTAATTTCGTGATTGAATCTGAAAAATATTTTTTTGTGTGTGTCTTACCACTTCCACAAAATAGTCAGATGGAGAGACTGTATTCTCTTGATAAACATGAAGTTATTTCACTTTAGCCTACGATCTGAAATCTAATCGAGACATTACAAATAAAAATAAGTACTTTATTCAACAAATCTTCAGTAGGCAGAATTTTACTGCCATTCTTTGTGATATGTCCTAAATTATTGCAGATCTCAAAATGTGCTTCTTACATTGCTCTTGAGATTAAATATATTTACCAAACAGGTAAATGGCTTATACAACTGCCGATTTTGTGCGAAGAATAAGTAATGTTTTTTCCCTATTTTTCATTATGTACCCAACTGCCTACTTATATTTCTCCATTATTATATTGGTGAACTTCTCTCTTATCACTGAGTGCTGCCCGATTCCATGTTAAGCTCAATGACAAGGGACCTCCTTTTCATAGCCGAGTTCGAACGGCGTTTCACATTGCAGTGAAACCACTTTAAAACCCTCAGAACTGTCACCAGCATTACTGAGGTGGGATAAACCACCGCTGAAAAACTTTTTGGTGTTCGGTCCAAGCAGGACTCGAACCCACGACCTTGTGTATGCAAGGCGAGTATGCTAACTATTGCACCACAGATGTTTATTGCAGTCTAAATTATACTGAAAGATAAATAAATAAACGATTTATATAAAAAAAGTTGGAAATTATTTTGCTGAAGTGAGTCAATCCCCCAGCTGACATTTCTGAGCAATTTTACTTGGCTAAGAAAATTTTGCCCCTTTAAATGAAATATAAATTAAATCAGACTACCATGAATTTATGAGAACTTTTTCATCTTTCCCTTCACCTTTGAATGGAGAAATGAAACTTTCAAAGTTTTCTATATTTCTCAAAATCATTTCCCAAAATCATTTTCTCTATGTATCTCATATGTTTCGTACAGCAACAAAATAACAGCTCGATATGATGGATGCTTCATAAATTATGAAGTATGAAAAAGAAACATGGAATTGCTACCCCAGAGAATAAAAAATACTCACAGTAAATTCTTCTTTAGGTGATTGGTGATTCGATTTTTCTTTTGTTTCGTTTTTCACTGCTCTCTGTATAAGAGTCGTGATATTATGTGTAGACACGATATTAGAGAGTTGTGACTTTAAGGCTAAACCAAAGGGAATCAACCACCAACCAGACTATCGTGGCCCGAGTGTAATGATTGTTGCAACACTACAAAAACAAAAGGCGAAGAAGAAAAATGCTTACAAAGTAAAAATGACTGCACTTGTTCGCAATTTCACTTAAATGCCATTGAAGCTCAGGCACATACACGCACTTATTGATGAAAAGCATTTTTCGATTTGCACAAGACAAACGCACAGACGGACGGACGGATGAAGGAGAAAAACCAAAGATTGAATGAATATACTACAGGCGAAAAGGTGATTGGATGGATGAACTGCCAGATCACAACAGTTGTGAACGAATAGGAAGCAAAGATTTTGCAATAAAATTATGTAGAACGAAATTTTATGAGAAAATGTTAGTTTTTTTTTGAAACCTTGGAGAGGGATAGAACTTCACGTTAGGGAGTATCTTACTTCTTATCCTTTGCTGGGCTCAATATTCAATTTTTCTTTAAATACCAATATTCGCAAGATTTCTCCTTCGATAGAGGGATAGTAGGACGGATATTCTGATACCGCAGGCAAATAGGTCCTAGTTTGGCAAACAACGTCCTTTTCTTGAAATTTATGGAATCGGTCCTATCATTATGATAACACGTCAATAAGTCTTAACGATTATGTCTATGTACAACAGCGATGTTTAATTCATACAAGACAATAATTTTGATATATTTTACATTTTGCTAGTTTAGTACTCAGACATGTATCGATCAATCAAAATACGTACTCACTTCCATTTACGCACTCACATCATCGACTCCATACTTTAGCTGACCGTATTTTCTTTTGCAACAGCAACAGAGGCCTAAAAAGAGATATGTATGCTCCAAAACACCCAGACCGACAACAACAGCGCAAATAAGACACAATGCAATAATGCAAGTGGCCTCTTTCTTGGGATTGTTTAAGGGGGCAAATATCTTGGATCGATGTTTCACATTATACGCATTTAATAATAATGAAAAGAGGGCAATACAAGACAATGGGGAAAAAAACACCAAAAAGGGCAATTTTCCCGGGCTTTTGTGATGATTTCAAAGAGGGCTGACTTGGGTAAATTTTACGTGGCTGGTATTGAGGCTGTCCGTCTGTTTGCCTATATGCTTTCAAGTCGATTGCCCATATAAGCGATGCGACCACAGATATTTTTGGTTAAATTCATGTAATTACGATTTTACTGATTTTTGTAGGGTTTCGGCTCGATTGCCCTGTATTATGGTATGCTCTGTTATTGTTGTTGTTGTTGTGAATTGGCCTAAAGAGAAGTAGAACTCATTGTTGTCCACCGCGACATCATCGATTGGCCTTCTTGTTTTTTGCCTTTTTTTGTTGTTGTTGTTTCGGGTTTAAGCGTGAAGACACAACTAACATGCGCATGCTTAACAATTCATTGTAAATTTCCAATGAGTTGCCCTTAAGTTATAAATATTTTTTGAAAAAGCTTTTACTTATTTTTATGTGTTTTGTTTTTTTCTCTCGCTGCAATGGCATGTTATACTCCTCCTCCTCATGGTAGCGAGTGTAAGTGCTAGCTTAAAGAAAGATGGCAAATTTAAGACAAAACTGTAAAATAAAAACATAACAAAACTCCTTTAATAGCTGAGGCCAAATTAAACGTTTTGTTGCCGAACTTTAAATTATAGCATTTTTTTCATTGTAACTTATTTTACAAAATTCAGTTTTTTTTTATTTTTTACATTGGTGGAAATTTTATTCGATTATCGATCGATATGTCCGTCTTATTTAGTATTTTTGTTTTCAACTATAGTATTTTATTGTTGTAATTATTTGTTGTTTATATTTGCTTTTGGCTGGGCACCGTGGCTTAAGGTAATGACTACGTAAAAATTGTTCAAGATGTCGAAAAGTCGACTGTTTGATTCTTATAACAATACCTAATCCGGCTTTTTGGAAATTAAAATTTAATTTTGCAACATTTTTGCAATTTTCGAGGGAGTCGGTAACTAACTTTGGTAATTATGGTAATTAATTTTTGTTTATAAAGAGTTTTATTTTTGTTTTTAAATAGATAAAAAATCCAATTTACATAAAATTGAACTTCACTCCTGTACTAATTTCTTGGTTAAGGAGGGGGACCACCCTTAGCATATTTTTGATTTTAAAATCCTTTCTGGCAATATAGGGAGTAAAAAACGGACGCTTTCCGATTTTTTTTGAGTATATAATTAATTTAATTGATTTGAAGCATAAAGTGGGGTAAAAAGGGTACTTTATTGGTTGGGAAGATTATCCTTGGTTTGAAAGTTCATGACAAACAGATGATGGCTGGGACCCTTCCGCTTGATAGTTAGACGTCCTCTCTTTTTGTTTGAATCAATAAAATGGGACACATTTATTTGAAATCTTTAAGAAGCAAAAAAGACATTCAACAAGTATATACAGCACTAAGTTCGGCCGGGCCGAATCTTAAATACCCACCACCATGAACCAAATATTAGGGTTTCCTTTGACATTTCAGGAGGGCTTGAGGACACCTCCCGAAGATAAATTTAAAGATTTCACCTATGAGGACTATATGAGATTCTGGACTTATAAGAACCATTTTTGTTTGAGTTTTAGAGGAATCATTAACATCTCTTGTAAGTGTGCAAGAAAATTATAAAATAACGTCTTGATTTGAAATCTTAAATCTATGGAAGTAAAATCTGGAAATTTTACATTGAGTTTCAAGCAATTTCCATGATCAGTGCGCCTTCTACACCCTCAAGAAATGAAGTCGGTCTATATGGAGGCATTACCAAATGGACCGATAAAAACTTAATCCGATACACGTTTTTGTGAGCCTAGAAACCAAAGGAGTTAAATCGGGAGATCGTTCTTATGGGGGCTATACCAAAATATGGACCGATACTAACCATTTTCGGCACACCTCTTTATGGTCCCAAAATACCTCTAGATTTCCAATTTCAGACAAATTAGATAAAAACTACGGTTTCTATAAGTCCAAGATCCCAAATCGGGAGGTCGTTTTATATGGGGACCATACCAAAACATGGACCGATACTCACACGTATTTGTGGCCTTACAATACCTCTAGATTTCCAATTTCAGGTAAATTGAATAAAAACTGCGGTTTCTATAAGCCCAAGAAGTAAAATCGGGAGATCGGTCTATATGGGGGCTATACAAAAACATGGACCTATACTCACGATTTTTGGCACACCTCTTTATGGTCATAAGGTACCTTTAGATTTCAAATTTCAGGCAAATTGGATAAAAACTACGATTTCTATAAGCCCAAGACCCCAAATCGGGAGGTCGGTTTATATGGGGACTATATCAAAACCTGGACCGATATAGCCCATCTTCGAACTTGACCTGCCTGCAAACAAAAGACGAGTTTGTGCAAAATTTCAGCACGATTGCTTCATTATTGAAGACTGTAGCGTGATTAGACCAGGCAGACAGACAGACGGACATCGTTATATCGTCTTAGAATTTCTCCCTGATCAAGAATATATATACTATATATAGTCGGAAATCGATATTTCGATGTGTTACAAACAAACAAACTTATTATACCCCCGTCACCATTCTATGGTGGTGGGTATAAAAAGTGCGCATGCACTTTTCGTATTTTAATGACAAGTGAAGCAAAAATGTAACTAAATGTCCGTTGTAGTAAAAATGTTTCGATAACAAATATTGTTGACTCAATTTTTATTTCTTTATGCGAAAAGAATCTCAGAGGTTATTCTCTATTCTGTCACCAACATGAAGGTTGCATTTCGTAAAGGAGACAATCTGAACTAATAATCTTGCATTTTTGAATATGTCAGAATTTTTAGTTTATTAAAGCCGTGTCTTAGCGGCCAGGAGAACTACACGCAGAGAAGAAACATGATTGTCACAATCATATTCGAAGAGCAAAATAATATGATAGGAGCTATTTTTGCTGCGACCATGTAACATTTTCACCTGCAACCATGTTGGCTCAGTGAACATGGTTCTAAGAAAAATAAAATTATCCTCATATAAAATATTTAATTGATAAAAAGAGTTTTGTCACAATCCAAAATGTTATGGTATTAGTCAAAAATGTTTTTCTTCCAGTTAAAAGAACATGATCACAACCTAAAATGTTTTGATCTTTATGAAAAAAATAAAACTTTTTTCGTCGTCGCCACTTGAGAAAACAAAACACAAAATTTACTTTATTTATTTATAAACTAATTCATTGTTTATTTGTAAAAAAGTAAAAAAAAAAATTAAATGGTCACGAAAAAAAGTAAATGGGCTTTATGGCCATAAAGACCATGTGTCTATACGTAACCTATAAAAATACTTTTTTCCCTGCAAAAAAGTAAAAACATTGAATGGTCAGGTACATAATTTTTGCGACCATGTAATGGTCTCAAATTCTATCATTTAAATAAGGAACATGTTTACCGCATTTGAGAACCATTTAAATGCTTATTGCCAGCATACATTTTTCTCAGCTCGAAAATTATTTTTACAAAGACAAAATACATGGTTTTCGCGACAAACACATGCCCTAGATAAGCATTAAATAGATGCGGCAACCATGTCCAAACATGTTTTTTGGGTGCGTGTATGAGAGTGAAATTCCTGATATGTGATCTCGAAGACCAAGAAATCTCCAATATACCGAGAACCAGTGTTGCCAGAATTTTTCTACCTCTTGTCCCCAAATTATGATGCTTTCGTCCTCAAAAATCCCTAATTAAAATTGAAAATCCTCATAAAAATCCCTAATACACTGTTGACAAGCTTGCTGCAGAAAATCAGTAATAATTTAAAAATTGCAACAATATAAGATTTTTGTCAAACTAATTTGCGAGCAGTTGCGATGATGTCCAGATTTCGAAATACAAAACCAAGAGACTGGTGATATTCTAACAAATACTCGAGGTACGAAAATGAAAGTTCGGTCACTTATGAACGAAAATTTATTTCCAAATAATCAAATAGTAGAATTGGATTGAAGATCACTATGAAGGTGAGCCATCTTCATCATTTCTATATTTACGGGATTAGATTAGAGGAAACATTTAGGCCTGAGTCCTCACGAAATGCTTTTGCTATTGTACAAAAATGTCAATTTTAGTAAAATTATAAATTAAGACTTAGGCCCCCAAAATAAAATCAAGTGTCCGTTTCTAGTCAAAATGATTCATTTACACCCATTCGTATGCCGTGGAATAAAAAGCAGCATAGTGTGGTTCTTTTTTAATAATGTGGAAATGTTAATTTATTAAACTGAGCCGATTTTGAAAAAAAAATCCCAAATTTTTGAAAATTCTCCACCAAATCCCCAAGCCTCCAACTCTGAAATTTATTCCCCATTCCCCGGTATTGGCAACACCACCGAGAACAATTAAACAACCACCGAAACTGAGACTTAGCCTATGTAAGCTACACGCAGAGTAGGAATATGATCACCTCAAACCTGTTTTGAAAGGAAAATATTATTTTTGTACGGGGAACATGCGAAACATATACCGAGAAAATAACATGGTTTTGACAAACATATCACACGTTCCCCGTCCAAAAATGGCATTTTGCTCTTGAAACATGTTTTGGGGTGATCATATTCCTTCTCTGGGTGTAGAAAGTCATGATGCTTTCGATTAAAGTCCATATATTTACACTATCGTTGCAAATAATTTTTTGAAAGCTTGGACTTTGAAGACTATACCAAATGAAAGTACTCAATCGTTCTGTAATTAACCAATCGATTTAATTTTAGGGAGAAACCTAAATTTTGTATCACAGAGTTAATAAATATGATTTTTTTAGGTATATATTAAATACAGCTTCATATATGGAAATTTAATTTAGCTTAAGAAAATATTTACTCTGAGCCACTGTTCCGATTTTTGTTCCTTTAAAAAGTGCACTGCAATGCATGCAGCTATAAGTTAAATAAGAGAAAGTCACCAAAAAATCGCCCGATCGAATTAAGGGTACATTTATTTTATTTCGATTTTAGTTTTGGGCTAAAGCTAAAACGCTAGCCAGCCTTGCAATTCAATATCGGCATCTTCTCCACCATAATAAAATGTTGAATTCTTTTTATCGTTAAATGCATCTGCTTGTTGGGTAATTGTTACGATGGCAATGGTTAGTTTGTGTTGGTGGTGGTGGTAGTGGAACTGATGCTGTTTATTTATTGTTAAATTAAAATGCTTTAAATGTTTGGCAACATTTTGGCATTGTCATGGAATTCGAAATTCGCTGTTGTTGTTATTGTTCGTCGTCACAACGGAAAACAACGAAATAAGAATATTTTCCCTCCCAATAAACATTGGCAAGAAAAAAAAACACTGTATGATTAAACATTTAAAACAACGCCCACCAAATCGCTTAATTGGTTTTCCATCCGCCAGTCAACCAAACACAGTCAGTGCAGATAAAACAAAAAACGACTGATCACGTTACCTCTTAGTGATCGCCAATAGATTGGCCTTTATTGTTGATCCACCGTTTAATCGTTTTAGGGGACAATAACCACCACCACAACTACCACTATCACCGCGCGCGAGTTACGCTTTAATTCTGACCAGAAAAGGGGAAGTTACCTGTGAGCAGTGAATTAATTTGTTATGAAAACAAAATACTGTGTAATTAATCTTTATGAATGAAAAATGCGAGTGAATTTTTAATTAAAGCTGATATTGGAATTGCGTGGGCATTGGAATGACGCTAAAGGAATTTTTTAAAAATCTAAAGTAAATCGTATTATTTTTTTTTTTTTTTGAGATACATATCTAAATAAGATCACATAGTGATAAATGTAGATAATTATTGTTTGTGAAAGACCAGAGAAAAATGTAAATTTTTATTACCACAACGAAGAAAATTTCCAAACTTGGTATTTTTATTATAAATTTTCTTCACATTAAACACTGAAAAAATTATTGCCTTATGCGCAACGATTTTTTGTGCTTAAAGCACGAACAATACGTTATTTGCGTAACAGAGAAAACTGAGAAATTCTACCTGAAACAAAATTAGGTTTTGTGCGCTGTTAAGCGCACTGTCATGGATATATTCTCACTGTAATGCTCACCATTCGCAGTAACGTAACAATTCACATCATTTTTAAATAATTCCAGCCCATAAACTGCACCAAACTGTGACTTTTTCAGGATGCATTAGTGGGTTCTGCAAGGATGAAAAGAAACGGACTCATATGGTGAAGAAAAATATTCTTTGGATTCGTCCTTAATTCCAAAAAAACACATTTACTGAAATCAATATATCAAACAAATTAAAAGACCATGCATTTTTATTTGTCAGGCCTCTAAAAATAGATTAAGAAATTTAAAGCACAACTTATCCCAATTATTTCCTTGTTCGATTAGGTTAGGTACTTATTGAATCAAATTCATAAGTGATATTTTTATAGACCACCTACCTTCCAAATTAATTTCAATAAACCACAACAAATTTCAGTTTTCAGAAAATTTGACAAGAGGAGGTCCTTTTAAAATTTCCAATAGAGTTATAACATGACATTATAGTCTTATCATGAACGAAATTATCACCTCTAAAGGAGTTCTATTTCGAAGAGAACTTTCCCCTAAATCATCCCCAGGTTTCATTTTCTAAGTAGTTCATTTCTTCAAAACCATTATGATTTATATGAACAAGATAATCGATATTACTATCATAGATGTTTTTGTGGTTATAATAATTTTGATGTTGCTGCTGCTCCTTTTTTTATAGATTCTGTTGTAGAAACATTGTAATAATGTTGAGCTATAATGTTCATACATTACAATTACTACTATTGGTCAGAATGAATTATGTTTTTTAATATAACGACGACAATAACGACAAGTCGCGACGGACATAGAACAGCAACAAAAAAAAATAATAAAAAAAATTCAGTATGGGCCAAACAAAAGAGTAGGTTGGAACTCTCGTTCATAGTAAAACATCAATCCATCCATCTAAGCTCCATCAACAACCAAGCAAGCAAAACAATCGATAGCAACAAGATGCCATACTAAAGAAAGTAATGACTAACAGCACAAGAACAACTGGCCATCATTGATGCTGCAGCAGCAACTGCAGCACATGGAGTTGTAATCATCAGAGTAACAACAGCAGCTCGGCAACATGTCAAATGTTTGCTAGCAAACAAAGCTTCCGATGACCATCCTTAAACAGCTTCTGTGTTAAACTATAATAAGTGAGTATGCTGGGGCAACCTAGGAATAAGGCATAGTCCTTTATTCGATATACGAAAATGATGTGCTGGGGCCTATGATAATGATTGCATGCTGATGGCCGAATGCCACCAAACACAAGACTAGAGTTACTCTACCTTCAAAAGCAGCATGCCTCTTAAATCGATTACATTGAGTATGAAAATGACCGCTGTAGTATTTTTTTTTTATATAGATCTCCCTGTGTTCATAGGCAAAAGAAAAAAAAAATAAATAAATTCATTGAAAAAAATTACAAGTAGAAAATTTTCTACTTTAGATTTTCATCTCGGTATTCTTTTTTAAATTTAAGTTACAGTGAAGTGGAAGTACGGCATTGTATATAAAAACAAGTATATACGGACGTAAGTTCGGCCAGGCCGAATCTTATGTACCCTCCACCATGGATTGCGTAGAAAATTCTACGAAAGACTGTCATTCACAATCGAATTAATTGGGTTGTGATATCTTAAAACTTCTTAACATCGTTTTCTAAATTGTGAGTTAGTCCATACGTGGACAAAAAAGGTATTTATAGGTAAGTCTACATACAATTACGAATCGTAGAGACTCAGACCAGAATTGAAATATGGGGGTCGCTTATATGTGGGCTATATACAATTGTGAACTTGATATGGACCAATTTTTATGCGATTGGGGATCGATTTATCTGATGGCTATATATAACTATAGACCGATATGGACCTGGTTAGGCATGGTTGTCAACGGTCATATACTAGCACAATGTACCAAATTTCGACTGACTCGGATGAAATTTACTCCTCCATTAGGCTCCAAAACCAAATATCGGGATCGGTTTATATGGGGGGATATATATGATTATGGAGTGATATGGACCACTTTTGGCATGGTTGTTAAATATCATATGTTATACTACCTCCAGGTACCAAATTTCAACCAGATCGGATGAATTTTGCTTCTCCAGAAGGCACCGGATGTCAAATCTGGGGATCGGTTTATATGGGAGCTATATATAATTATGGACTGATATGAACCAACTCCTTCATGGTTGTTGGATACCATATACTAACATCACGTACCAAATTTCAACCGAATCGGATGAATTTTGCTCTTCCAAGGGGCTCCGGAGGTCAAATCTGAGGATCGGTTTATATGGGGGCTATATATAATCATGGACCGATGTGAACCAATTTTTGCATGGTTGTTAGAGACCATATACTAACACCATATACCAAATGTCAGCCGTATCGGATGAAATTTGCTTCTCTTAGAGGATTCGCAAGCCAAATTTGGGGGTCCATTTATATGGGGGCTATACGTAAAAGTGGACCGATATGGCCCATTTGCAATACCATCCGACCTACATCAATAACAACTACTTGTGTCAAGTTTCAAGTCGATAGATTGTTTCGTTCGGAAGTTAGCACACCCAAAAAAAAGTGAACCCACCATGGAAGAAAATGTAGGTTTATTTTAGAAAATTTTAACTAAAATAGTTTTCTAATTGCAACATGTTACAAATAAGTTTATAATTTTTGTCAAATTGAAGAAAATTTATTAAAAATAATTAATTTTTTTCTGGTATGTAAGAAAATTTCATATGTTGAAGGAAAAAATTGGATTTAAAAATTGTTAAAATGTCTTTAGCGCTGTACGAAGTTCAAGACAGGTACAATTTTAGTACAATTTACTTATTTGAGAGACTTATGAACTCAATTTAAGCAAACTTCTGTCATTTTAGGAAAATATGAACTAATTTATTTTTTAGTAAAATTGTGCACTATATTTGTATACAACTTTTTTTCTTATTTTTAGTTCACATCATTAAAGTTAGCAAAATATTATTCAAATAAGGAATATTTGCTCATATTGTGCAAAATCTAACTAAAATCAACTAATCTTCATGACCTAAAATAAAGTTCAGTTGGCATTAGAGCCCCTTTTTTCTGGGTGCATGATATCAACAGAAGGGCGGACGGACATTCTCAGATCGACTCAGAATTTCACCACGACCCAGAATATATATACTTTATGAGGTCTTAGAGCAATATTTCGATGTGTAACAAACGGAATGACAAAGTTAATATATCACCATCCTATAGGGGAGGGTATAAAAAATCGGTTTAAATTGGTTGACAGTTATATAGATCCCATATGTAAACCAACCCCTAGGATTTATATGCAACCCGTGGTATATGGAACATAACCCAGCAAAAATCCTTACTACCAGGCATCAGTATAGGTAAGCCTTCATCAAATTAAGTAACCACAAGCATGATATTGGAGAAAAGTATGTCGCTACAAGCACCGAGCCTACCAATTGTATTCTAAAAATATATTCACATTTATCGGATAGCATAAGGTCGGGTCTATGCCGAAGCTGACTCGATTCGACATTTTATCCACACCCACATCACCGTTAAGTTTTATGTAAATCTAAGAATTTCAAGACTCAAAATAGGTTTTAAAAATCGGCGAGGGGATGAAGGTGGATTGACAAAATTTGTCCTTTCTGGTCAGTTTTTTTTTTTTTGAATTTCTTGTACTCTGTACTTCGTTCCATAAATATGTTAAGCAAAGACAATCGGCCAATATATATATATATACAATATATATATATATATATATATATATATATATATATATATATATATATATATATATATATATATATATATATATATATATATATATATATATATATATATATATATATATATATATATATATATATTGTGGGCGACGCTTTTTTTAGTGGGTAGTTTAAAAATCTTGTAGGGGAAAATACGGTTTAAAAATACGTTGTTTGTATTTTCGGCGTTTTGAAAAATATATATCAAAATATCTTGATATGTTGGCACCACTGTTCATCATTTTCTGACTTCCTTTCCATCACACAGTCTGTGGCCTGTTAAGATTCATTCATCAGTGTTTTCTTAAATACATAACAATTTTTAGCTCAATAGTTGTTATTGTCGAATGTCGGTAGTACCTCTGTCGTTGTTCCAATATTCCAAACTCATTTTCCTATGATGTGGTCCTGGTCTAGTTACATACTATGCGTATCTTGTTAATGCATCTTTTTTTCTTCGGTTTTTTTCTTTCATTTAGTCCTTAGTCCACCGGCACAACCACAAATGCTTTTACATCCCAGGCCCACACGTCCTACTCCCAATGTAATACACAAATGGAAGAAAAAGAACGAAGGAAGCAAAAAAAACCAACTGCTAAAGATTGTACCGCACCCATAAACAGGCAGCTGTTTTTCATGTAAACTCAGGGTCGATTCCAACATAGATGAGATGCATTCATCCATGTTCATGTTGTGTCCATAAGATGGACAGACTGCCATGAATGTGATCCATATGGACTACTACAAATGGTGTTTGTGGAGTTACTCCTGCTTCTAGCTACACTCGTGTGTTGGTAGTCATTCAGCATTTTGTGTGCTAGGCAGAGAACGCATGCGAAAAAAATTTATGTTGTTAACAAGATTGATTGGAAGTAGCTTGTGCCGCCGCAAAAGTTGCTTCAATGAGGCAAAGAGTCAGAGTAGCATTTCCAATAGCAGAAGCCAATAGTCACTCCATATACTCCAAAGATCTGCTTTTATTTTAGCCATTGTTCTGAGATAGTTTTTTTTTGTTCTCCCCACTTCTTAGCTTTAGATAAATGTTCACGTTGTAAAATTTTGCCTTTGATGTTGATGTTGCAACTTTGCCAACTTATTATTTTATTTGTAAGATAGATTTGTTCTGACTTTAAAATGCACCTGTTCATCTTTCCTTTAGGATGAAAAGGAAAATGCAAAACGTTTTTCTTTTTGTCTGTGGGTTGAGGGTTTCGATATTAGTCGATGTTATTCACTTATGTATATTTAAGATATCATTTAAATATATTTCTTTCCCAAAGTAATATCAGGGAGATATGAGCACCAGTTCAAATAAAAAAGAGTTATAATTCGAAATTTCTTTTCTCATGGGCAAGATTACCAATTAGAAAAACGCAAAAAAAAAACAAATTTCCAATTAGAAAAAATTAAAAATAAACGATTTACGACTTTCCGACAAAACCTTGCTGCGATCCAAGCAGCAATAGGAACATGAGACGGACAATGTTTATTTAAATCCTATTTGAGGTCTTTGGTCATACATTGGGTTTTCCAAATGTTGATCGTATAAAATTATTATTAATCCTATTTCCTTTTTGGGATATAACTATTACAGATTAGGTTTATTTTAGTATAAGTCCATTATTTCAGACTTATATAGGTCATTGTGATACTATAGTGGGGAACTTTTCTCATCAAGTATTGCCCTATTACAGGTTTAGCTCATCAATGTCACCAGCATTACTGATAAACTACCACTGAACAAATTTTTTGGTGTTTGGTCGAAACTGGGATTGAACCCAGCACACTTTGTACGTAAGGCGGGTACTGCGGTGGCTCCTAACTATTTCGGATTAAATGGTATGAAAAACAATAAACAAAAGACATACACTTAAACCCTAAAATACACAATCCCATCTGGGAGGATGTAAATAAACAAAAGACTTAAGACACAAACTTAAACCCTTAAATACACAATCCCATCTAGGAGACTTTAAATAAACAAAATACTTAAGACACAAACTAAAATTTAAACCCTAAAATACACAATCCCATCTGGGAGGATGTGAAAAACCAAAGACTTAAGACATAAACTTAAACCCTTAAATACACAATCCCATCTAGGATACTTTCAATAAACAAAAGACTTAAGACACAAACTTAAACTTAAAACCTAAGATATACAATCCCATCTAGGAGGCTATTACGTTATTTTAAAGTTATATCAAAATAATACAAAAAATCATAATTTTAGATTAGTTTTCATATTTTCATATTTCTATAAACTTGCGTTTAGAGTTGGTTATCTTACAGCAATATTAAATCCACTTTTACAAACAACAAAATTCACATTTAAAATCTCGCGACAGCGAATTGGAAATCAAACAACCATTTGGAGTTTACAAAAAAAGTGTGAAAAAAGGATCCTACACAAAGGCATCCACTGCTGAATGAGAAAAAACAACAGAAGTCATTATTTAATTACAGAGCGCAAGAAAAACTCCAA
Organism: Haematobia irritans; assembly: GCF_050003625.1. Lineage (NCBI taxonomy): Eukaryota > Metazoa > Arthropoda > Insecta > Diptera > Muscidae > Haematobia > Haematobia irritans. The sequence goes on along the minus strand of NC_134401.1, from coordinate 169,330,704 downwards.
CATTTCGGCGGATCTTCAAATCATCCTATATGGGGGACGAGCTATAAAAAACAACAGATATTACAAATAAAACACTACAGTAATGTAAAGTAATGGAACGTTCAGTCCATTCCATTGACCGTATATGCGTTTCATGCGATTCATGAAACATGACATTACAATGAAGGCAATCCCAGAAGAAGAAACCAAGCAATTAAAGTGTCAAAATGGTGGCATAAATTGACGCTCAATGTTTAAATATTACAGAAAAAATACAAAAAATGGAAAAAATATAAGAAATAAAATAAAAACCCAAAATTATACAATTACACAATACTATATACGATATGAGGAGTGCGGGGTGACCCCTGTGTATTATAAGAACACAGTCATTACGTAAAATTTGTGTCATGGAACTGATAATTTTGTTGGACCTGCCAGCCAGCCAACCAGCCAATGGTGGCAGCAAAGAAATAAAAATAAATCTTATTCGTTGACTTACCCTGTGGTTAGAAAACTTAAGTGATGGTGGCCAGGGAATTTTAAGGTATATAAAAAAGTTCAACGCAACTCACCTGCAAGGAGAAAAAAAAAACATTTTTTGTATTGAAAATATGAATACATATTTTTATAAGAGTAAAGTCTTAATATAAATAAATAATTATAAATTGTATTCTCTAAAAAAAAAAAATTTATTTTATTTTATTTTATTTTTAAATAACATCTGGCTTTTATTAACTTTGTCATTCCGTTTGTAACGCATCGAAATATTGCTCTAAGACCCCATAAAGTACATATATTCTGGGTCATGGTGAAATTCTGGGTCAATCTAAGCTTGTCTGTCCGTCCATCTGTTGAAATCACGCTAACTTCCGAAAGAAACAAGCTATCTTCCGAAAGAAACAAGCCACCGTGGTGCAATGGTTAGCATGCCCGCCTTGCATACACAAGGTCGTGGGTTCGATTCCTGCTACGACCGAACACCAAAAAGTTTTTCAGCGGTGGATTATCCCACCTCAGTAATGCTGGTGACATTTCTGAGGGTTTCAAAGCTTCTCTAAGTGGTTTCACTGGAATGTGGAACGCCGTTCGGACTCGGCTATAAAAAGGAGGTCCCTTGTCATTGAGCTTAACATGGAATCGGGCAGCACTCAGTGATAAGAGAGAAGTTCACCACTGTGATATCACAATGGACTGAATAGTCTAAGTGAGCCTGATACATCGGGCTGCCACATAACCTAACCTAACCTAACCTAAGCTATCCACTTGAAACGTAGCACAACTACTTGTTATTGATGTAGCTCGGATGGTATTGCAAATGGGTCATATCGGTCCACTTTTACGTATAGCCCCCATATAAACGGACCCGCAAATTTAGCTTGCAGACCCTCTAAGAGAAGCAACTTTCACCGATCCGGCTGAAATTTCGTACATGATGTTGGTATATGGTTTCTAACAACCATGCAAAAATTGGTCCACATCGGTCCATAATTATATATAGCCCCATATAAACCGATCCCAAGATTTGGCTTGCGAAGCCTCTATGAGAAACAAATTTCATCCGATCCGTTTGAAATTTGGTACGTGGTGTTGGTATATGGTCTCTAACAACCATGCCAGTATTGGTCCATATCGGGCCATAATTATATATAGCCCCATATAAACCGATCCCCAGATTTGGCTTGCGGAGCCTCTAAGAGAAGCAAATTTCATCCGATCCGTTTAAAATTTGGTACGTGGTGTTAGTATATGGTCTCTAACAACCATGCAAAAATTGGTCCACATCGGTGCATAATTATATATAGCCCCCACGTAAACCGATCCCCAGATTTGGCTTGCGGAGCCTCTATGAGAAACAAATTTCATTCGATCCGTTTGAAATTTGGTACGTGGTGTTAATATATGGTCTCTAACAACCATGCAAAAATTGGTCCACATCGGTGCATAATTATATATAGCCCCCATATAAACCGATCCCTAGATTTGGCTTGCGGAGCTTCAGAGAGAAAAAAATTTCATCCGATCCGGCTGAAATTTCATACATGGTGTGGTATATGGTCTCTAACAACCATGCAAAAATTTGTCTAGATCGGTTCATAATTATATATAGACCCCATATAAACCGATCACCAAATTTGACCTCCGGAGCCTCTTGAAGGAGCAAAATTCATCCGATCTGGTTGAAATTTGGTACATTTCGCTAGTGTATGGCCGATAACAACTATGCCAAAATTGCTCCGTATCGATCGATCCAAATAAACCGATCCTCAATTGCAGAATAATCACGATTGCCACTCGAACCAAAAATAATCTACCAAAATTCTATTGCCATAGAAAATTTTGTAAAAATTTTATATTTCTATAGAATATTTTGTCGAAATTTTATTTCTATAGAAAATTTTGTCAAAATTGTATGTCGTTAGGAAATTTTGTCAAAATATAAGTTCTATACAAAATTTTGTCAAAAATGTATTTTTATAAAAAATGTTGTCAAAATTTTATTTCTATAGAAAATTTTGTAAAAATTTTATTTCTATAGAAAATTTATGAAGCATTTCATAGTTAAAGAGGAATATTTTGCAAAATCTTCCAACACATCAAGAATTCTACCAATCTACCAAACAGTAAAAAATCTGCCATTTTTGGTATACTCGTGTTCATAATTGTATAAAGCGACCCAGTGTTTCAATTCTGGCTCTATAATTGCAGCACAAAAGTTCATACCGGTTCGTAATTATTTCTTCCCTATATATACCGGTCAAGAACTGAACGTATTTAATCGACCTTTCTTTTGTCTACTATATAGATCCCGCATGGACTAACTTACAATTTAGAAGATGATGTTAAGAAGTTTTAAGATGCCTTTTCATCGGCCACAACCCAAGTACTTTAATTGTGTATGCCCGTCTTTAGTAGAAGTTTCTACGCTATCCATGGTGGAGGGTACATAAGATTCGGCCTGGCCGAACTTACGACCGTATATAATTGTTTAGTATTAAGTATCAGAGAAGACCGGAATTTGCTGTTTGATAAGGGGATACTAAACATACATCGAGTTATCTTACTTTCATTTTTGGGATAGATTAAATTAATAAATTTTATTTAATAAACAAACAAAAGAGAAAAACTATAATTTTTTTACTATGACATCTGCCTTTCTTTAAGACCTCCACCGACTTATGATGCCTAAAATTTTTATTTATATACGAGAGATGACTGAAATTTTCTGTTTGGTCAGGTGTATTAAAAAATATAGCTCTACTTGTCCCACTTTCTTTTTTAAGTATAGATTAAATTAATAAATTGTAATTTTTTTATTTATTCAAAATATCCTAGCAAAAAAAAAAAGTAAATGTTCTTTTTGGATCCGGAAGTAATACAAAATTTGCGCAGAAGCGGTGAATTCAACATGGGTTTGTCAGCCGTTGCACTGAATTTGCATCACTTATTATGGTGTGATCCAAATTCACTGTTTTGCAGTAAGACAAAAAAAAAATACTAAACTTTTTTTTCAACCAATATAAGCCCACAAATTTAATCCCAATACTCCAATCGTTATCAATCACAATCTGGTATAAACTTTTTGGGTGGTTTTCAGCCTTAGGATTAACTAAAATATATTCATGCTTTCCATACTTCTTATGCTGACTACGAAAGCACGATTTAAACGGAAGCCATGTAAAGAAGCTGAAGTTTAGCACAAATTTTCCATTTTTTTTGTGTTTTTGTTCCATCATCATGCCATCGTCGTCAGCCAATACTAGTGGTAGAAGTTAGGGCAATGATTACCTTTGATTGCCCTTTGATTTATATGTTGGCAATATAAAGACAATCCTTTAGCCACACCATGCGGCATAAACAAATGGCAGCAATTCTTTTGAAACTACAAATCGCAAGCACAATGAGCATTTCTCATTATTCGTTTCTGGGCCATGCAACGAATGATAAGGAACAGCTATGGTCGAAAATATAGCAGTCAAACTAAGAACTGCCTAAAAAGACTAAACAAGTACCCTCCTAGCAAAAAAGCGTCGCCAAAAAAGTAGTGAAGCGATGGGCTTGTCATAGGACGGATGCCCACTAGATAGGGTCGCGAAAAAAAGTTGATGCGGTCACCCCCCAGTTTTGTAGCATATTCGAAGACAATTTCAGAACACCAAAACTTTTTTTTCCGTGCACCCTACGACCCCCCGAAATACAATTTATTGTGATGTGTCGTCATTTGAAGTCCGATCGAAAAGAAACGCATATCGTTGTTCGTGGTTGATCAGGGGATATATTTCGTGCATTGGTCATTTTTGACTCCGACGTCAAATTTGACTTTTAATTTTTTATTTCGCTTCGTATACCCCTATGATGCCCATTTCTGATAACCATTATAAAGATCTTAACAAAATATGAAACTTTTGCTTTTGAAGTATTTACTTATATTCATAAACAAAAAAGTTACAGAGATTTTAAAAAGTCAATAGGTCACCCTACACACCACCAAATAGTTTTTGCTGTGTTGTCATGATGTCCGATCGAAACCACATGCACATCGTTATTCACATCTACGAAATTAATTTATAAGGCATTTAGAACACAAAACCTGTTTATCTGTAAATTTCTAACGGTACCTTTGTATACATACTCGTTGTTTGCACTACGGCATTTTCTGCGTTATGCAAAGTGCATGTGTTTTTGCTAGAACAATTTGAGAGCCTACTGTTTTAAAATTCTTACAATCACTTCCGCTACATGATTTTGTAAGTCTGTCCATATTTTTGTGAGAGAAGGCTGTTGTTTTCACTTTTTTCAAATACTATCAACAGCCTTCTCTCACAAAAATATGGACAGACCTACAAAATCATGTAGCGAAAGTGATTGTAAGAATTTTAAAACAGTAGGCTCTCAAATTGTTCTAGCAAAAACACATGCACTTTGCATAACGCAGAAAATGCCGTAGTGCAAACAACGAGTATGCATCATAGGGGTATACGAAGCGAAATAAAAAAATTAAAAGTCAAATTTGACGTCGGAGTCAAAAATGACCAATGCACGAAATATAGCCCCTGATCAACCACGAACAACGATATGAGTTTCTTTTCGATCGGACTTCAAATGACGACACAGCACAATAAATTGTATTTCGGGGGGTCGTAGGGTGCACGGAAAAAAAAAGTTTTGGTGTTCTGAAATTGTCTTCGAATATGCTACAAAACTGGGGGGTGACCGCATCAACTTTTTTTTTCCTTTATGCCGTGACCCTATCTAATGTCCACCATTTCAACAGCAGTTGCACTGGATTTGCATCACTTCTTAAGGTGTGGAGCGAATCCACTGTTTTGCATGTGATTTAAGAAATTTTGTGATATTTTGACGAATAGCTAATTTTTAAATTTTAATTTATGATTAATGCATTATAACGCTTGTCTGGAACGTTTGACATCAAATATTTTCAAAAATTCACAATTTTTCTAAAAAGTATTTGCCTTTTTTTCGACAAAATTTAAATAATTTGCACTATTTTGTAATTCTTAACCTGTTTTTAACCTATTTGAAACAATAAAATTTTAAATTTCCCATTAAAAATATGAAAAAAACGAGTTATAAAAAAAATTAACTCAAATGAACTTCGTTTGCAGTTAAAATAAAGAACCTCTTTGGGAGGACATTTTTGGAAGTGCTTTTAAAATTGTGCCTTTAGAAGAACTTCCAATTTTTTTTTTTGCTGGGCTCTAATATGAATTTTTAAACTGAAATCCACATAAAAGCAATAGCGTGGAAATGTATGTCGGTGATATAGAAGGTGTATTCCACTCAAATGCTTGGAACAAAATCTATAAACCGTTTGGTGTTGAGGATTAATTTAAAAAAGAGGAAGCACGCTCAAAATAAACCCAGCCAACTGCACTCAAATCGATGATTTGACAGTGGCATAGGAAAAGAGATATGTTTGTACGAATTTATTTCGGCATAAGCCGGCTATCGTGTAAACCTTTTTTCGGAAGGTTCAAGTGTGGTTCACTTTTAGGTTTAGTGAACTGCCTGAATATATTCTGATAATTGGTTGATAGTTTTGCTGCAAGTAGAGGATGCTGATGAGGAATGTGGTAATTCCGAAACGTGCGTCCATCCAACCCTCTTGCAGTCTATAGGGCTTTGCGCAAATAAATTTGAAAAAACATTCTTTTCCTCTGTTGGTTTAGCTACACTTGTAGTTTAGTCAATGCATGGCTTTAAGCTGAAATCAAAAACAAAAACAATGATTAAAGAGAAAAACAAACAACAATAACAAAACAAAACGAATTTATTTTATGATTTTATTGAAACAAAAAATTGATCTAAATGTTATTAAATTAAATTAGCTCGAGGTTAAATAAACGACTAACGACAAGGCTCGTCGTTAGGAGTCTTTATATAAACGGGATGCTATTAGTGAAACACACCTTAGTTAACACTGTTAAAAGAAATTTTACTGTATAGTATATATTATTTTACTGTATATTTTTTTGTTTTGTTGTAATAAACCCTAAATGATTTTATCAGCCAAATAACTAAAACATGGGACATTGGAGCGTTGAATAACATTTAATTTATTTAAATTTAATAAAATTAATACAGGAAACCCACTTTTAGGTCTGCTCTTGAATTTCACACAACTGTTTCCTTAAATAAATGTAAACAATAAAGCTTTGAATGCAATTCTAGACACAAAAAAAAACTATCTGCATTTCATGTTATCTGATGCAATGCAGAAAACAATTTGGCAAACAGCATGACCTAAACTCTAGGAATAGCCAAGTGAACAAAGAACACAAGAAACCCAGCATGTTATACGATTTTGTGATGTGTCTTGAGATGAACAAAGAGCAGAGAAAATAATTTAGCAATTTTTTACTATTTTACCATTTTGGGAGTTTTTCTTATTGAAACCACCAAAAACAAATGAAACGAAAAAAAACTACAAAACTTAAACAGCAAAAATATTGGCAACCAACTGTGAGCCTTAGTCACACAAAGGCCCAAAAAACAATAAACTTAACATTGATAGTAACAGTCACAGAAACAGCAACAACAACAACAAATGCAATGATAATGTTAAAGTATTAAAATGATTGTCGTTGAACAAAATAGAGAAATTTTCCTAAGAAAATGTCCAATGGAAAATAAATGAAATTCTTTCAGCTCTTTTTAGCTGATTTTGATGTTTACGACTACCGCTGTCATTTTAAAAAATATGCCATTTATTTAGGCCATTTTGGATTTTTTTTTTTAACTCTTGCCGGGGATTGGTATTTCAATAAGAGTTGCAGAAACAGTTAAACAAAAAATTACTCCACCCCACCCAAATGGTCTGGCAATTAGTAAAGGTGTTCGAAAACAGTTATCAATGGTTGGTCGATTAGTTTTGTTTTTTCCAAAGCACAGTGGGCCGATCATTTATAAAAAAAAACTGGCTATATTAGATGCCCAGAAAAAAATGTACCAGTAAATCCATAGAGGGCACTCAGGAATATGGAGCTATGTGAAAAAAATCGATTCTCTTATTTATGTTCCAAACATATTTTGCAGGAAGCCCATATCGACTAAAAAGTGAATTTTACAGGAAACAAGTTCAAAGTTTTGTTTTTGAAATTTCTCAAAACCCGTATAAGATAGAAATTCCCTTATTTTCGGTCTTAACATCATATTTATTATAGTTTTTTTTTTTTAGTATTTACGTTCTCAAAATAGTGATAATAGAACATGGCTAAAAATTACTTAGACCACTTTAACCGAACAAAGCCTTTTGACCTTTTTACATTCGACATTTTTTAAAGCTTTAGTCACAGGCTAAGTACAATATTAATCATAACTTTTGATGGAAGTGTCCAATAAATTCGAAATTTTGACAGGATGCACTTCACAAAAATCCGAATAAAATACAACGAACTCCATCAAAACACGCTAAGTCGACTTAGCGTACTCTGGAATGAGGGCATCGATATATTATTGGATATTGGCGAAACATTATTATGTTTGTTTTATGTGAACAAATTATATGTTTGGAAGCATTTTGAGCCCAAAAATAATATATGCTTGGAATAATTTTCTCCCAAAGAAGTTTGTGCTCAAAAAAATTATTTCTGCCTATTTGCATATTCCTTCTCATCTTTCTCATTTCCACGAGATCTTTTAGTTCTTAGCACCTTTTTCTGTAATACAAACAATGTTGAAGAAATTATTAAATTTTATAAATTTTTTAAATATTACCTTTCGCCTGAGCGGAGAATCGTACCGAGGACCATAAAGTTTGTTAGCCAACACACTATCCACTATTATCGTTATAAGTTATATTTATATAGCATAGCTTGCGGCGTCCACGAGCCGATGCAAACATAACATTATTTAACAGAAACATACATTTTTTGGCCACTTGGACAATGGTTAGCATGTCTGCCTTGCATGCAAAGGGTCGTGGTTTGAATCCCTGCTCCGACCAAACACCAAATTTTTACTTTTATTTTTACGTATATTCCAAAAATGTAAACAAAACGGACTGAAATATTATTATACCCTCCACCATAGGATGGGGGTATATTAACTTTGTCATTCCGTTTGTAACACATTGAAATATTCCTCTAAGACCCCATAAAGTATATATATTCTCGGTCGTGGTGAAATTCTGAGTCGATCTGAGCATGTCCGTCCGTCCGTCCGTCTGTTGAAATCACGCTAACTTCCGAACGAAACAAGCTATCGACTTGAAACTTGGCACAAGTTGTTTTTATTGATGTAGGTCGGTTGGTATTGCAAATGGACCATATCGGTCCACTTTTACGTATAGCCCCCATATAAACGGACCCCCAAATTTGGCTTGCGATTGCTCTAAGAGAAGCAAAATTCATACGAACCGTCTGAAATTTGGTACATGGTTTTAGTATATGGTCTCTAACAACCATGCAAAAATTGGTCCACATCGGTCCATAATTATATATAGCCCTCATATAAACCGATCACCAGATTTGGCTTGCGGAGCCTCTATGAGAAACAAATTTCATTCGATCCGTTTGAAATTTGGTACGTGGTGTTAGTATATGGTCTCTAACAACCATGCAAAAATTGGTCCACATCGGTCCATAATTATATATAGCCCCCATATAAACCGATCACCAGATTTGACCTCCGGAGCCTCTTGGAAGACCAAAATTGATCTGATTCAGTTGATATTTGGTACGTGGTGTTAATATTTGGCCTCAAACACCCGTGCAAAAATTGGTCGAAATCGGTACATAATTATATATAGCCCCCATATAAACCGATCCCCAGATTTGACCTCCGGAGCCCTTTGGAAGAGCAAAATTCATCCGATTCGGTTGAAATTTGGTACGTAATGTACCAAATGTAATGTATATGGTATCCAACACCCATGCAGGAGTTGGTTCATATCAGTCCATAATTATATATAGCCCCCATATAAACCGATCCCCAGATTTGACCTCCGGTGATTTTTGGAGAGACAAAATTAATCCGATCCGGCTGAAATTTGGTACATGGTGTTAGTATATGATATTTAACAACCATGCCAAAAGTTGTCCATATCAGTCCATAATCATAGATAGCCCCCATATAAACCGATCCCGAGATTTGGTTTTGGAGCCTCTTGGAGAAGCAAATTTCATCCGAGTCAGTTGAAATGTGGTACATTGTGCTAGTATATGACCGTTAACAACCATGCCTAACTAGGTCCATATCGGTCTATAGTTATATATAGCCCTCAGATAAATCGATCCCCAATCACACAAAAATTGGTCCATATCAAGTTCATAATTGTATATAGCCCCCATATAAGCGACCCCCATATTTCAATTCTGGCTCTCTACGTACCGTGCAAAAGTCCGTATCGTATACATACCTTTTTGGTCTCATATATACCTCGTATGGACTAACTCACAATTTAGAAAACTATGTTAAGAAGTTTTAAGATACCTTGCCATCGGTAAGTATTACCACAACCCAAGTAATTCGACTGTGGATGACAGTCTTTCGTAGAATTTTCTACGCAATCCATGGTGGAGGGTACATAAGATTCGGCCTGGCCGAACTAACGGCCGTATATACTTGTTCTTCCTGGGTTCACTTTTCGGTGTGAGGAGCTTTGAAACACATAGAAATATCATCAGCATTACTGAGAGGGGATAATCGACAGCTGAAAAACTTTTTGGTGTTCGGTCGAAACTAGGGTTGAACTCACGACCCTATGTATGTAAGGTGGGCATGCTAACCATTGCACCACTGTGGCTGCCTACATGTCTACACAAAGAAAATTACATTAAAATTTCTTTAAGACGACGATTTTTTTCTACCACTGAATCGATTTGCCAGGATGTATAAAAAAAAAAACATCTCCACCTTTTCAAAATGGTCGGCCAGCATACTCATCATCCGCCTTGTTTATAAGACAAATCGTGATTTATAAACCACTTTCGACCAAACACCAAAAAGATATTCAGTAGTGGCTTATTTCCATTAAATATATTCCTATAAGAAAGGGATGAATTTTTCATAGAATTGGATAGCAATTTTTGATAGCAAAAAAGATCTTTACCCTTTAGGTTGGAATCTGAAACAATAGGCAGCCACTTTATCTTACCACATTTTTGACTTGTATGGTCTAAATAAAATATCAAATCACTATTAGACCACTGTAAAATGCCCATGAATTTCTCTTTGGAAAGATATTACCCCTACTGAAAAAAAATAAAACCGCAATTGCAATTAATTGCAAATTGATTCGTTTCTTTAGTGAAACGAAAAAAAAAAACTATTTCTCACTTAAAACGCGGGTAACGACAACAAAATCGGTGGAGGGATGGACGGACATAATACGCTTGCCACAAAAACTTGCCCATTTATCATTATTTTTTTTTTTGTTTTTCTTTCATATTGCCTCAATTTCAATGCGTTAAATGCACGCAATTTTTAGTTGATTTCTACTTCGCTTTTTTTTTTCTTCATCCGTTCATATATTGACTGGATTCTTCTGTAGTCACTTGGTTGTACGATGTTTGTGGCTGTTATTTTTTGGCGTGGCCAGAAGACTTGGTGAAAAATCCTGCCTTTTATTATTTTTTGCTATCGCTACTTAACTGCATTTTGAGGTCGTTTTTGTTGTTGCTGTTATATTAATATCGATCTTAACAACTTAATATTAAAAGCAGAAAAACGTTTCTTTCTGTTTTTTTTTTTGTCTGTTTTTGATAATCAAATCGTGAGTGAGGTTTTCCTTCACCAGTTATGCCACTGTAGGGAGGCCCCGTATGGCATAAAAGCCACTGAGCTCTGGCATCCGTGTTTTTCGTTTTATTTTTTAATTTTTTTTTTATATCAACAAGATTTTGTTTATCATGCCGCTGCTAAAAATGACTTGCATCTCGCCCGCAACACTAACCCAGCAACCTCCAGCAAACCACTTCCAATGACTATTGAAGTCATTGTAATGGAAAAATCTATAAATCCATTGAATTTATGCATGTATGCTTTTAAGCTAAAAGTAAAGTTTTAAATGCATAAAATCCTTACATTTATGATGCACTCACTCTAAGTAGAATCACCACAAAGCAGCAACAACTTCAAATCTATAGCGGAAAGTTTTGGGGGAATGAATACAAAAGAGACCAGACGAAGTGGCATTTTATTGAAGATAACACCTGAATGGATGAAATGCTAGAGGATTTATAAGACAACTCCATGGCTATAGTGGCAGTGCGATATTTCAGGCTCACTTAGACTCAGTCTTCAGTCCATTGTGATGACGACACCATAGCATCCTATTTTGTATCGAATGAGAATGTGTTTGCTACAGTGATATTAAAATGTGATGCTGATGCCAACCCAAATCTGATCTAAATGAAATGTCGATGCCATAGAACCACCCTCGTAAGCTGTTATTCTTATTTGCATAAGTGAATTTGCAATTTTTCCCCCCAACACATTTTATTAAAACTATACGGTGTTATAGTCATTTTCCTCTGACTTAACAATAAATTCTATTTGAATATTATTGATTTTAAATTATAATATTAATAATGAATAGAATATCAAGAATACAATGTAAATACTATCTTCAGCAGTTACTAAATGAAGCTAATTTCCTCAATATGCCAATCAGTCTTTGCAAATCCAATCTATATGCAAATTGTGTAAATGAAGTAAGGTATTCAGAGGGAAGGCCATACCCAGCATATTACAATCATGAATGACTAAGACAGTATTATTTCCCTGATGGACAAACTCACTAAATGGCCACCAAATAACCAGAATCTAGTTATGATATTTCTCTTATGTTTCTGTTTTTTTTTTTCATCAGCTCATCAGGTCATAAAAAACTGAAATGTTGGACCCCTTCGATTTACTTTACATGTTCGCCGGTAGCTCAAATGTGTGTAAATTATATTTAAATGGCAAATTAATTTTCGTAAAACCCAAAGTAGCATTTCTTAGTTTACCATGAATTGGGAAAAACACAAAACAGAGGTAACCATCTCGGACTAGCAACTATTGTAAGCAATCTGGACCAACAGATGCAACAGGGAGTAACTGAAGTAAATACACTTAACAAAATTTGATGATGTCATTTATTATAAAAAAAATTTTACGACAGTTGAATAATTTTATTTTATTAATTTTTAAAAATTTCTTGAATATTTTTTTTTTCGAAAACGTCATTTAAAAGTGTTTTAGTTTAATTAAGACGTAAATGAATTTTTGCCTTAATACTAGTAACATTTACTAACTCGTTTCAACTTTTCTCTCAGTGTATGCGAGCCAATGATCTGGTCTATACTTTTTGTAAAGGTACATGTAACGATATCGATAATGAAAACTGAAGGATCTTGACCAACCATGTTGGAGTATTAAATAAATAAAGCATGGCATAGAGCCAAATATCATGACATTGGGTATGAATGGTCATCGTAGTTTTCGCCGTTGTTGTCATTCTCATCATCATCCCCATTCAACATAAAACCAGAGTGGTATCTAGATGTCTGAATAGTTATACGCCCCAAGCCCTAGCCCTCTTTTTGTTTCGCTTAAAATTCTGCCATGATAGCCATAACCTTCTACCAAAGTAATACCAAAGAAACCAAGTAAAAATCATTTTTTTCTCCAAATGAATACACCTGTCGTTGTCATCATCTTTTAGCCATTTTAGTTTGGTGTCTTTCAATATATTGTTTGTTATTGCTATGGCTGCAACTGTAACTGCTGTTGCAGTTGTTGACGTCTCCTGATTGCTGCTGGCCATGCATGCATCATGCATTGGATAATTTACATTTCTTTTTCCTGCTGCCAGCAGCCTCCTTCTCTGGTCTTCCTCTAGATCTAGAGGAGATGAGAACGAAATATCTTTACCTTGTATTTTTTTTAAATAATTATAAAGTTTCTTTGGTTTTGGTCTCTGCTGTTATATTTGTAATTTTAAACGTGACCATTTCATAGAGATTGTGCATCTTTTTCCGTTCGAGACCATTTGTGAAAAGGAAGAAATCAAATTGTATTAGCTTCAATGCTCCACAAAAGTATACTGCCTGTCATTGGACTAAAGCTAAACGGTTTTTTTTTATGAAGCCAGCAATGGCAGCAAGGACAGTGAATTGAGAATGCAAATTAAATCTATATGAAATTAGATTCATACAAATCAAATTAAGTTAAGTCAAATTAGTTTTATTCGAGCTTCAAGGGCTTTTATTAATTAAGCCATTGAAAACAAATACTATAAATCAATCTATATACGCTTAGCTATCACTGTTGCCTGAGTTTGTAGAATTCTACCAAAAATTTTCGATTTTTTACCATTTGGTAGATTGGTTGAATTCTTGATGTTTGGGAAGATTTTGCAAAATATTCCTCTGCAACTAAAAGTTTACTTCACAAATTTTCTATAGAAATAAAATTTCTACAATATTTTCTATAAATTTTGACAATATTTCCTATAAGTTTTAACAAAGTTTTCTACAAAAATAAAATTTTGACAAAATTTTCCATAGAAATTACATTTTGACAAAATTTTCTATAGAAATAAAATTTTGACAAAAATTTCTATAGAAATAAAAATTTTACAAAATTTTCTATAGAAATAAAATTTAGACAAACATTTCTATAGAAATAAAAAATTGAAAAAATTTCCTATAGAAATAAAATTTTGACAAAATTTTCCATAGAAATAAAATTTTTACAAAATTTTCTACGGAAATAATAAAATTTTTACAAAATTTTCTACGGAAATAAAATTTTGACAAAATTTTCTATAAAAATAAAATTGTAACAAAATTTTGTGTAGAAAAAAACTTTGACAAAATTTTCTATAGAAATAATATGTTGACAAAATTTTCTATAGAAATAAAATTTTGACAAAAATTTCTATAGAATTAAAAATTTTACAAAATTTTCTATAGAAATCAAATATTGACAAAAATTTCTATAGAAATAAAAATTGGACAAAATTTTCTATATAAAAATAAAATTTTGACTAGATGTTCTATAGAAATAAAATTTAGACAAAATTTTCTATAGAAATAAAATTTAGACAAAATTTTCTATAGGAATAAAATTTTGACAAAATTTTCTATAGAAATAAACTTTTGACAAAATTTTCTATAGAAATAAAATTTAGACAAAATTTTGTATAGGAATAAAATTTTAACAAAATTTTCCATAGAAATAAAATGTTGACAAAATTTTGTATAGAAATAACATTTGACAAAATTTTCTATAGAAATAAAATTGTAACAAAATTTTGTGTAGAAAAAAAAATTTCACACAATTTTCCATAGAAATAAAATGTTGACAAATTTTTCCATAGAAATAAAATTTTGACAAAATTTTCTATAGAAATAATATGTTGACAAAATTTTCTATAGAAATAAAAATTTTACAAAATTTTCTATAGAAATAAAATTTAGACAAAATTTTCTATAAAAATAAAATTTAGACAAAATTTTGTATAGGAATAAAATATTGACAAAAATTTCTATAGAAATAAAAATTTGACAAAATTTTCTATAGAAATAAAATTTAGACAACATTTTCTATAAAAATAAAATTTAGACAAAATTTTGTATAGGAATAAAATTTTGACAAATTTTTCTATAGAAATACAATTTTGACAACATTTTCTATAGAAATAAAATTTAGACAAAATTTTGTATAGGAATAAAATTTTGACAAAATTTTCCATAGAAATAAAATTTTGACAAAATTTTGTATAGAAATAACATTTGACAAAATTTTCTTTAGAAATAAAATTGTAACAAAATTTTGTGTAGAAAAAAAATTCACACAATTTTCCATAGAAATAAAATGTTGACAAATAATTCCATAGAAATAAAATTTTGACAAAATTTTCTATAGAAATAATATATTGACAAAATTTTCTATAGAAATAACATTTTGACAAAATTTTCTATGGAAATAAAATTTAGACAAAATTTTCTATAGAAATAAAATTTAGACAAAATTTTGTATAGAAATAAAATTTTGACAAAATTTTCCATAGAAATAAAATTTTGATAAAATTTTGTATAGAAATAAAATTTTTACAAAATTTTCTATAGAAATAGAATTGTAACAAAATTTTGTGTAGAAAAAAATTTGATAAAATTTTCTATAGAAATAAAATTATAACGATATGTTCTATAGAAATAAAATTTTTACAGAATTTGCTATAGAAATAAGATTTAGACAAAAGTAGCTATAGAAATAAATTTTAATAAAATATTCTATAGAAATAAAATTTTAACAAAATTTTCTATAGAAATAAAATTGTGACAAAATTTTGTATAGAAATGAAATTTTGACAAAATTTTCTATACAAATAAAATTTTGACAATATTTTCCATAGAAATAAAATTTTGACAAAATGTTTCTATAGAAATAAAATTTTGTATAGAAATAAAATTTTGACAAAATTTGGTATAGAAATGAAATTTTGACAAAATTTTCTATAGAAATGAAATTTTGACAAAATTTTCTATAGAAATAAAATCTTGATAAAATTTTCTATAGAAATAAAATTTTTATATTTCATGTTAGCCTGATACCGAAACAGGCAATTGACGTCCAAATGCATTATATCTAATTATACAATTATTTTTCGGGCTTTATGGACAGATAGATTAAGGAACATGGTTAATAGAGCCATTGAAAAGAAAACGCATAGATTTGTATCTGGCGTTTTCTTTTTAATGGCTCTATTAACCATGTTCCTTAATCTATCTGTCCATAAAGCTCGAAAAATAATTGTATAATTAGAAATTAAATTTTGACAAAATTTTCTATAGAAATAAAATTTTAACAAAATTTTCTATAGAAATAAGATTTAGACAAAACTTGCTATAGAAATAAATTTTAATAAAATATTCTATAGAAATAAAATTTTGACAAAATTTTCCATAGAAATAAAATGTTGACAAAATTTTCTATAGAAATAATTTTTTTTTCAGGAATTTCTATAGAAATAAAATGTTGACAAAATTTTCTATAGAAATAAAATTTTGACAAAATTTTCTATAGAAATAAAATTTGACAAAATACTCTATAAAAATAAAATTTTAACAAAATTTTCTATAGAAATAAAATTTCGACAAAAATTTCTATAGAAATAAAATTTTGAAAAAAATTTTCTATAGAAATATAATTTTGACAAAATTTTCTATAGAAATAAAAATACAAATTTTAAATAGAAATAAAATTTTGACAAAATTTTCTATAGAAATAAAATTTTCAGGTTGAATGAAGTGATAAATTATATTAAGAAATTAAATTAACTAAAAATAAATTAAACTAAACAATACAAATAGCCGTATTCCAGGGGAAACTTTAAAATTCACCAACTCGTCGTGATCTGGTCACTGAATATATCACTAAAATGTGATCTTTGCTTTATGAACTGCAAATCAAAATCGATAAATTCTAAGCGTCAAAGTAATTGACCCCAAACCCCTTCTGGTTGGTCTCCTCTTCAATCTGCTACCAGACGTATTTCTTGCTCTTCTCCGAATTTTCTCTTCAGAAATAGGATGGGATTTTGAATTATAGCTTACGAGTATTACGAGTTACGAATTACAGAATACTTAATTTTGTTTTCTATCTATTTCTACAGGGCTACTTTCAAGTGCGTTATCACTCCTTGCTTATTTATTCATCTTATCTATTCATCTATAATTACTGATGTGTTCCATGATGTAATGGAAAGATAAAAATGCCTACAATATAGGGAGAGCTCACTCATCAGTTCCTTTTATTTTTCTACTCACGTCAATTACGATATTAGCCAACATTGGAAAATTTTTCTTCTATTATTGAGATAAATAAAGAGATTAAATAAAATAAACTAAAATTAAAATATATAAAATGTAAATGGTAAACTAAATTAACAAAACCTCTCACAATTCCATACCCTAGTGCTGTTTTCATGCACCTCAGTTGGTAAAGAGCAGGATTAACGGCGCCATATTCATTAATATTATACTTCATCTGTCGTTGTTTTTGTTTTTCTTTTGCATCTTGACAAAGAGAGATGAACCATACAGCCGGTCGTGAAGATTCGATTATATGACTTTTCTTAGCCTTCAGTATGAGAGTATATTGACCAATATACATGGCCATGTCTTAAGTTTGCCGGCCATTCATTCTAATCTTTGTTAGACGTATACTATTTTAATGTGTGGAGTGTAGCCATTCTATGCTAGTGTCATTTTAATTAGTTTATATGCTAATATAAAAACTTGAGGAAATTCCACTCTATATATTCATTCCCCCTCCAATTGTCCGAAGTTTATTAAGGCTTTGCAAAAATTCAGTGATTCTCGTTATTCATTTGAAAATTGGTGTAGATGTGATCCTGTTTCATAAACAATTAATGAAGACATTTAAATGACATAAATTAATGGATTAAAATGGGATTTTGTGTTTTATCAATTAGCAAAACAGCGAGAGGTTGAAAAAATCTAATAGGAAATGATGGTTCTTTTATTAGTTCATAGGAAAAAAAAATCTAAATCGTTGGTATTTTTAATGTACTCCTTTAGGAATACACTAAGTTTGTCTTTCAAGTTTGTAACTTAAGTCTTTCGTTTGCTCTTCTCGTAACATGAAATTGATTTGACGTTTATCCGTTTTACTTATCACAGGGTTGATTTAATTTCAATACAATGTTGCTATGAATCTCTTTCAATATCTCCAAATTCATTATGCAATTATGAATCATGGTGAGAGACAAAAAAAATATATCGTATTTTTTCCGGGTATGGTCTAAGAGCGTGCCTAGTCATTTATGTAGAAAATACTACTCTACGCTATAATTACTATATAAATAAACAAAATATATTAAAAAACAAAATAAAACAACAACAACGAGCTTTCATATAGCAAATCTTATGTATGTGTCTTGTGATTTAATATAAATGAAATCTAAACCTGCATAGCGCATAGACATAAATCAAATGTTGTTACAGTCTTTAGATGGTGAGTCATAGTTTTCACAGTCACTAAAATTGTGGAAACCGGAACAATTGTTTTTTTGTATTGTGTGATTTCCAAGAAAGTACATGTCATTAAGCCATAACACTACATTTATTCATGACATTAGAATCAGTTTACTATAGAAGGAATTCTTAATAACGGCGAAGTCTTCATTCAGGCTAAAATACCCTTCTGACAGACACAAGCCAAGAAAATCCAATATAAACTATATTCAAATTAGACCATATATAACTCGGCCTTAAAAAAAAATATAAATAAAATCGGAGAAACTGAATAGCTCTCTGGTAGCAATGCACTATGGGTAATTGGATCCATTTTTGTGATTTTTAAATTTTTTTGGGGGTTATGGTTATGTAAATATTAAATATGAGTAATGTTTAAATTAAAAAGATTTTGCAATTTATAAATTTTTTACACACCATTGCAATGGTGTATAGGAAGCAGAAACTATGCGTAATTTCATAGTAATTTTGTTTCTGATTCAATCTTGTATCAATCACAAAAATAAATAGAAATAAACAATATACTTGATTAAAAAATTAAAAATTACTATTATTATTTTTATTGAGTAAAATTTTAATTGGGATAATTGATATTTTAATTGAAAATTTAAACATTTCTTAATTGGTTTTATCTTTTAATTTGATTAAAAAGTTATTTGTATGAATTATTTTTTAATTGATTACGTTTTCAACTTTGATATAAGATATTTTTGATGATATTTTCTTGTGTTTATCAAATATGTTTATCAAGTCAGCTACGAAAGAATCCCCGCACTTGAAAATTTGGGGATGATTATATATTCTCAATAATCAATTTCTTATCATTATTCGCATTGGTTATAGGGTTTAGGGAGGTTTAAAAATAATGTCCAATATATTTTGGCGGAACGGAAACCATTCTGTGTCATCGCAAGAGGTTCTTCGTAAAGTTCGGGAATTTGTTATTAGATCGATATTGATCGATTGTTGTTATCGATATCTATGTTGCCTCGACTGAACCAGAAGAAGCTAGCAAAGACTTCCCTTACTACCTGACTGCAGTTTGTGACGCTGGACAGGATTATGAGGCGAAAAATGTACAATTATGAAGACTACGAGGGCGGTTCGGATACTTCTTAACCTATCAATGAAAGAGAATAGTTAGT
Organism: Haematobia irritans; assembly: GCF_050003625.1. NCBI lineage: Eukaryota > Metazoa > Arthropoda > Insecta > Diptera > Muscidae > Haematobia > Haematobia irritans. The sequence goes on along the minus strand of NC_134401.1, from coordinate 169,311,068 downwards.
CCAACGCTTTTCTAGCAATTATATCCCTTGATTAAAATAATTTTCCTCAAGGTCTTCAAAATAGTGGTTTACAACTGTAATTGCATCTTCATTTGAGGTAAAACGCTTGCCAGCAAGGAATTTTTTTAGATTTTGGGAACAAGTAAAAGTCACTGGGAGCTAAATCAGAAGACTAAGGTGGGTGGTCAAGCAACTCGTACATTAATACGTTGATTTTAGCCATTTTTATGTTAAAACACTCTTGAGCGCTGGAGCGTTGTCTTGATGAAAAATTATTTTTTTGTGTTGTAAGCCAGGACGTTTTTCTCGAATTTGTACATTTAATTGATCCAAAAGGTTGCAATAGTACTCTGAATTTATTGTTTTAGCCTTTTGCAGTTAGTCAATCAATAAAATACCTTTGGAGTCCCAACAAACCGTTGCCATAACCTTAGCAGCCGATTGAATTGTTTTCGCCTTCTTTGGGGCACTCCCTCCAGCTTCTGTCCATTGTTTGGATTGTTCTTTTGTGTCTGGAGTATAGAAGTGGATCCATGTCTCATCAACAGTTATGAAACGACGCTTAAAATCCATTTTATTTCGCTTAAAACGATCCAAACAAGCTTGAGAAATGTCTATTCTTATGCGTTTTTGATCGACTCTTAACAAATGCGGCACCCATCTTGCAGAAAGCTTTTTCATCTGTAGTTCTACATGCAAAATTAAATGGACTCGATCATTTGAGATGTCCATGATATTAGCAATTTCACGCACTTTTATTCGTCAATCATTTAATAACATATCATGAACTTTGGCTACAATTTCTTTTGTTGTCCACTATGTGGTTCATCTTCAATGCTTGTATGACCACGTTTAAATTCAACAACCCAATATTTTACTGTTGCATATGAAGAAGCACTTTCACCTAACACATTCACCATATCATTATGAATTTCTTGTCCCGATAAATAATGTAAATATTTAATGACAGCACTCATTTCTAATTTTTACATTGTTAAAAAAAAATTGCGGATGCGTCTTTTTTGAACACCTGTTTCTATATGAAGGAGTTGCCAGATCGAAACAAAATTTAACATGTGTTCATAACAGAGATGGAAGTTTCCAAAACACTTTACTTTTTTTTGTTTATACTGCGCTTTTTGTGCTAGGCTAAGAAGTTTCCGAACTGCCCTCGTATATCAATAATCAATTTCCTATCATTATTCGCGTTAGTACTAGGTTTTATAGAGGACACTAATCTAAAGGCAATGACGAATATTTCGGCGGAATGGGAAACCATTCAGTGACTTTGCATGGGTTAATCATAAAGTTCTTGAATTTGTTGTTAGATCGTTGTTAGAGTATGCAAGTATCGAATTTTAGAGGAGCTGCAGATATACATCTAAAATAATCATTAGCTTTTAACAATATTTCGTTCAAAATTTGCGTAAAATGTGACAATTTGCCTTCAAAATATATGCTTCCAAGTTTGTTTCTTAAGTCGTTTGTTTTAGTTTTAAATACCTACCCCAGTTTGTGTCTTAAATCTTTGATTTAGTGATTTCGTAATGTCATCAAAATATATTGTTCCAAGTTTGTGTCTTAAGTTTTTTGTTTTAAATTGATTTATATACCTAGCCCAGTTTGTGTCTTAAATCTTTAGTTTATCGCTACGCCATTATATCGCCATAGTCATTTATATGATTTATTAACATCTGCCGTTACTTTAAATAGGATTTTTAATTTTTTTTTACCAGACTTACATTTACCACAATTTAAAATAATCAATTTTACGAAATGCGTTTAAAGCAATAATCATTTTCAATTCAATATGGAGGTACAACAAAACACAAAGGAAAAAATACTACACCTGAAACCATGTACAATGGGGGAATTTAGGAGTACAGACTCCCTCCTTTTGCATATTGCAGATCCTACAATACTGAAAGTCATTATGTTCGCAATTATATGGTAGCTATTATTTTCGATTTGCCACTTGCAAGACTATGTTGTGAGTATTGGGGAGCGTTTAACAACAAAACAAAAAAAAAATACTCATTTTTAGCCCGCACAGAACAATGAAATACAGAAATTACAAGAAACCAAAAAAAAAAACACCGTCGATTATAGCAATATCCAGGCTATAAATGGCCTACACTTGAAGCCACCTTTTTGCCCCAAAGGAAAAAACAGAAAACGAAAAACATTGGTAAAACGCTTACGGCTGGCGATAATGGTGACGGAGATGACTAAAATCAACCACATCCTCTCTCTTTCTATATGTCTGCTCTTAACTGGAGTGTGCTAAAAGATAGCAAATTATAACGAAAATTACAGCTACTGATTGTACACTTGCCATAAAGGAACCATAGCTAGAGAATAGTATTTAATTTTACCTATACACCAGTAAGCTTGAAATTAGAAGTCGGTCACTATTCAGGATCAATAATCGAAGAAGTAGAGCTTCTGTAAGCAACACCTTTTTGTAGTTTTTATGGTTGGACAGACTGCTAAATGCAATGCATTTTCTAGCAACAAGATAGAGAATAGAGATTTTATATGCAGCAAAAATATTTCATAATCATAAATTTATGAGAATAGCAAAAAAACACAGTATGAATTCTTAAAACTATTTTAAAATATTTATAATATTAAGTAAGGCCTGTACAGCCTGTGGGCAATGCATTAAGACAAGCTTATGTAAATAAAAAAACTAAAATTTTAAACAATAGCTTTACAATCATTCACAAATGTAATAGGAAACTAAAAATAACACTCAGTCTGATATATAATTTAATGCAACGGATTTTTTTTTAATTTTCTTATTTTTATTTTAATTTTAAATTAAAGTTTAATTTAAATGTATTAAAATCAGAATATGTAAATGACAAAAACAAACTAAAATCTTAAAGAACACAAATTTAATAGCTACCTAAAAGATACCCATCAGTCTGATATTTAACTTAAAATATTTTTTTAATTACAATTTAATTTATTTTTTATTTTAAAATAAATTTTTCATTTTACTTTTAATTACAAATATAATTATAATTTTATTTAATATGACCTGTCTTCGAACATGAATCAAGTTTAGTAAAAACATTGGCTTATATCAAAGATAATATAAGTGATCTCATGCCACAGGACAGATAGACGAATGGATATGGCCCAGTCATCTCAGAAAGCCATGAAACCAAATAGCTTTTTGAGCACAGACAGAGGTCTATACTGAAGACAATCCCAGGTCTCGGAAACAGTGTAAACTTCTTCATATTTAAAACCCTCCCAGATAAACATTTTAAAACTCGAATTTCCAATAGGTTTGTTTCAATTTCTATATACACACAAAATTTTTTTTTCTGGTTCAATCACGAAATTAATTGATCCAATTAATTGTTTAATTGAAATGTCTTCAATCACAGAAATGATAGTATCAATTAAAAAATTAATTGAACGTCAAAGAAAAAATTAATTGAAGGTCAATTAAAAAATTAATTGATACTATTAATTTTTGTGATTGATTTTTGTTTCAATTAAAAAATTTGTTGAATCATTAATTAAATTTTTAATTGAATATTTTTTTAAAACTCAATTAAAATTTTAATTGGAAACATTTCCGTGAATTTTTTTTTTGGGTAGGATGGATCCAAAGTGTTGGAATGGTTTGAAAAATGAGTTTATTCAAGCTTTAGATGATCTTTCCCAATTCATATTACCAAAGCCGTATGGGCACCTCTTTGTCATGGTAAACAACCACCACCACCATCGGGACAAAAGGAACTCTATGTAAGAATGAAATAATATCGAATCGCGATTGAATTTTTCATTGGCATGGTGGACTACAAAACAGATGAAGGTGCCTCTTCGCTTGCTCTTTGTCTCCATAGAGGATAATAGCATAAAGTGGTGGAGGGTTCGAGAAAAAAAAAACCAACTAATAATAATAATGGTTTTTTGCATGCTGGGGCATTTATATACAACCATAGAGAGTATAATGCAACAGCCAAGGTAGATATAGTGCTCATGCACCACCAGCAGCACACAACCATCGCCATAACGCACATGGACCCCGAAAAACAATACGCCCCAAAGCTATTGCTACCGTACCAAAGCTGATAATTTCAATTGATTAATTGCCAGTTTATGGCCAGCGCACCAATTTATCTTAGCTTGGCAATCATTTTTAGTCGCAGCAACTTTTGTTGTTGTTGTTATTTGTGGCATTGCTAAGATATTTTTGCTCTTCCCTCATCTCCTTGGCCTAAAAACAACATCAGTCACAGAATTGTTTTATCGCAACTATTAGGGACATGATGCCCGCTCATTCTCTCCTAAACAGTTTCGTATTTTTTTTAATTTTCTTGATTACTATTTTATTGTAATCTTTTGTTGTTCTTGTTTTTTCATTGCATCCGCTACTGTATTGGTTTTGTTGCTTGTGGGCTATATTTTGTTTTCGATCATAGAGGAATGTTAATTTTTTTTTTATTATAATAATTTTAGTTTTGGTATTTCTATTGGAGATAGATTACGGTTCTCTTCGAATACAATCGGAGACGAAAGAAAATTGTGGTAAAATTGTTTCCATATTACTTAAATTGACTTGACTTTATATGTTGGGAATCTTTAAATATACAGAAAAAATATCACCAACATATTTCCAATTTAAAAATTGATTGAAGCTAGAAATTTTTTCAATTAAAATACTAATTAATACAATTATTTTTTAATCAAACTGAATCAATAAAAATTAATTGAAATTTACCAATGAAAGCATTTAATTTTTCAATCAAGTATTTCAAGCGCCCACCATCATATAGCTACCCCAAAGGTCGCATGTCATTTTTTCATGGGCCAGATGCAGGCTTCCCAAAAACGGCTAGCACTGAGGATCAGATAACAAAAATCAACGTTCTTGTATTCACGAATATAAAACAAAAATATTAGAAAACAAAATTGTATTAGAATTTTTGTCTCAAAATTTTATTTCTATAGAAATTTTTGTCAAAATTGTATTTCTATAACAAATTCTGTCAAAATTTTATTTCTATAAAAATTTTGTCAAAATTATATTTCTATAGAAAATTTTTATAAAAATTTTATTTCTATAGAAAATTTTGTGAAAATTTTATTTCTATAGAAAAATTTGTAAAAATTTTATTTATATATAAAAATTTGTCAAAATTTTATTTCTATAGATTTATTTCTATAAAAAATTTTGTCAAAATTTTATTTCTATAGAAAGTTTTGTCAAAATGTTATTTCTATAGAAAATTTTGTCAAAATTTTATTTCTATATAAAATTTTGTCAAAATTGTATTTCTATAAAGAATTCTGGCAAAATTTTATTTCTATAAAAATTTTGTCAAAATTTTATTTCTATAAAAATTTTTGTCAAAATTTTATTTCTATAGAAAATTTTGTGAACATTTTATTTCTATAGAAAATTTTGTCAATATTTTATTTCTATAGAAAATTTTGTCAAAATTTTATTTCTATAGAAAATTTTACCAAAATTTTATTTCTATAGAAAATTTTGTCAAAATGTTATTTCTAGAGAAAATTTTGTCAACATTTTATTAGATTTTTTTTTCAAAATTTTATTTCTATAAAAATTTTGTCAAACATTTTTTTTCGATAGAAAATTTTATCAAAATTTTATTTCTATAGAAATTTTTTAAAACTTTTGCCACTCGAACCCAAAATAATCTACCAAAATTTGGAGAAAATTTTCCCAAACAAAAAAATCTTATTTTGTCAAAATTTTAATTCTATAGAAAAATTTGTGAATATTTTATTTTTATAACAAAAAATTTTGTCAAAATTGTATTTCTATAAAAAAAAATTCTGTTAAACTTTTATTTCTATATAAAGTTTTGTTAAAATTTTATTTCTAGAGAAAATTTTGTCAAAATTGTATTTCTATAGAAAATGTTGTCAAAATTGTATTTCTATAGAAAATTTTGTCAAAATTCCCTTTCTAGAGAAAATTTTGTCAAAATTTTATTTTTTTAGAAAATTTTGTAAAAATATTGTCAAAATTGTATTTCTATAGAAAATTTTGTCAAAATTGTATTTCTATAAAAATTTCGTCAAAATTGTATTTCTATAGAAAACTTTGTAAAAATTTTATTTCTATAGAAAATTTTGTCAAAATTTTATTTCTATAGAAAATTTGTGAAGTGCCACTTAGTTGGAGAGGAACATCAAGAATTCTACCAATCTACCAAACAGTAAAAAATTTACCATTTTTTGTAGAATTCTATAAACTGTGGCAACCGTACTTTGCACACAACCATTTGAGAATCGTTGAATCGTCACCGCTAAAAATTTGTGTAGCCTTCATATTATTAAGGAGTCTAGTATATATTCCACCTACGTTAGTGTAAGTAAGCAGAATTTCAGCATTATTAGAATTTCATTTCCAAATCAATCAGAAAATCCTAAATTTGAACCGAATTAATGACGACACAGTAGCGAAACACATAACCGTTTGTGGTACAAAAAGGCTTTGTTATTTTTATTAAATTCTTCTGTTTTTAAATAATTCGTTCGAAACATAAATGTTTACATACTTAAGTTTTATCTCCACGAAAAAAAGTTTATGATAACAGTAGTTGAAAGACAGCATCAAGTTGTTTATGGCTAATTGGTTTCATTAAATTTCAGGACAATGCAAATAGCCATTCACCAAAGCAACATGGAAAATATACAAGCCAACCATAATTAGCCATAAACAAAATATTATATTACAATAAGTATATGGTCCATCTTATAACCGAAAGTCAATTTTAAAATGTATGCCAATTTAATTGCTGTCAAAAAATGATGTTCCACAAAGGTCTTAAGCAAAAAAAAGAAAACAAAAAACAGTTCATATAAACCCCGCAGAATACGCGAGATATGAGAATGGATGGACAACGAGTCAATCTTTCTTATTAAGTCCCTTCACAAGGAAATGACACAAGTGCATCATCATCATCATTGCCATTATTATTTTTTTTTTGGACCATCATTGTCATTGGCCTCATCATTATCCGCCGACGATTGTCAAAGTTAAAACTTCATCATGACTTTCATATCATAAGTCCAGTGTTTCTTTATTGAAACGAAGAAGAAAACGAAGGATCCTTTTCATGCTATACCGATGGCGGTATTACATTGGCCATCTCCACATAATCGTAATATCAATGGGTTGGCGACTTGGTATGCATTATCTTGCCACGAGAAGAAAAACAATGTTCATAAATACATTAGCCATGCTTTTGATGGTTGTTCGTTTTTTTTTTGTGATTTTTGGCAAAATTAAAAAAACTGTTACCACATGTTTATCAGGGCTGCTGTGTAAATCTTCCTTTTACTTTTTCGCGAGCCATAGGGTATTTAGAGGATTGTTTAATCGTAGGCATCGTTAAAAAGGCCTTTCAACTAACAGTACATGAAAAAGGAATTAGGAAAGCTTTTAACGTCCGATATATGCCATATGTTTTGTTATTTATTATCACATATTTTAAATTTTATAAGAAAATATGGCATTCTTGATTAGTTGTCGGTAGAAAACGCAGCCTTATTCCTAAAGAAGAGTTCTTAACATGTCTCTGATTTTCTCCAATGAAACATGTTAGATTTCCTACAAGGGCTTCTCTGTTCTTTAGTCATTAAATTGTTTGATGGAACATCACATCCTAGTACGAAGATAATTTGGTATTTTAGAGGAATGCCTCCCGTGAATAATTTCTTTAAAATACAAAAGTTTTCAATATCAAATGAGAGTTTATGAGAGTACATTTCTGGGAAGATCTCATAGGAATATGACTTATAAAACCCTCATAAACAGAATGGAAGAGCATGTGCATCCAATCTTTTCGAAAAATCCATCCAACTTAGGAAATTTCCAGATTTATTCGTACACTTAGGAGCCACCGTGGTGCAATTAGGTTAGGTTCAATCCCGCTTCGACAGCAATGTGAAACGCCGTTTGGACTCGGCTATAAAAAGGAGGTCCCTTGTCATTAAGGTAAATAGGGCAGCATTCTGTTGTAAGAGAGAAGATCACCACTGTGGAATCACAATGAACTGAATAGTCTAAGTGATCCTTACATAACCTAACATACCTAACCGAATATATTCCTACCAGGGATGGAGAATACAACTTTTAAGAAAGTAGAAAAAAGGTATTTTTTTAAGCGAAAAAGTACTCTTCACTAAATTTCCGTTGGAAGATTATTGTCAAGAACTCCTTTAGACTGAATTTTAAAGAAAATAAATATTTGCTCAATTTTAAATATTTTTTTTGTTTTATATCCGCTTACAAAGACTACCGTAGTATTGTAATCACGATTGCCACAATTGTACTTCAGGGTTCTTCATAAATTTTCTGTACATAAATAAATATAAAATGTTGACAAAACTTTCTGTAGAAATAAAATTTTCTATAGAAATTAAATTTTCACAAATTTGAAATAAAATTTTGATAATTTTTTTTTAGAAATAAAGCTTTGAAAAATAAAATTTTGACAAAATTTTCTATAAAAATAAAATGTTGACAAAATTTTTTATACATATAAAATTTTGACAAAATTTTCTACCGAAATAAAATTTTGACAAAATTTTATATACATATAAAATTTTGACAAAATTGTCTACCGAAATAAAATGTAGACAAAATTTTCTACCGAAATAAAATTTAGACAAAATTTTCTACCGAAATAAAATTTAAACAAAACCGAAAAAAATTGTAAAAATGTTCTATAAAAATAAAATTTTTAAAAATTTTTCTATAGAAATAAAATTTTTAAAAATTTTTCTATAGAAATAAAATTTTAAAAATTTTTCTACAGAAATAAAATTATTAAAAATTTTTCTATTGAAATAAAATTTTGACAAAATTTTCTAAAATATTGATAAAATTTTCTATAGAAATAAAGTTTTGGCAAAATTTTCCATAGAAATAAAATGTTCACAAAATAATATTTTTGGTAGTTTTTGTTTCGCATTACTACGGTACTGACCACGGTGAGAAAGTATTGAAAAAAAGTACTATACTACTGTATTCCCATTCCTGATTCCTATTCGCTTTGTCGTATATCCTTTAGCCAAGTCCGTCATAGGCAAATCCTTCTTCAATAAGGAATTTTTGTAGGTAAATAAAAATAAAATGTTAACAAAATTTTCTGTAGAAATAAAATTTTCTATAGAAATAAAATTTTGACAAAATTTTCTATAGAAATAAAATTTTGATAAAACTTTGTATAAAAATAAAAGTTTGACAATTTTTTTTTTACATATAAGATTTTGACAAAATTTTCTACCGAAATAAAATGTAGACAACATTTTTTATACATATAAAACTTTCTACCAAAAAAATTGACAAAATTTTCTATAAAAATAAAATTTTTAAAAATTGTTCTATAGAAATAAAATTTTTAAAAATTGTTCTATAGAAATAAAATTTTTATATAGAAATAGAATTTTGAGAAAATTTTCTAGAAAAATACAATATTGATAAAATTTTCTATAGAAATAAAGTTTTGGCAAAATTTTCCATAGAAATAAAATGTTGACAAAAAAATAAAATTTTGACAAAATAATATTTTTGGTAGTTTTTGTTTCGCATTACTACGGTACTGACCAGGGTGAGAAAGTATTGAAGAAAGTACTATAGTACTGCATTTTCCATCCCTGATTCCTACTCGCTTTGTCGTATATCCTTTAGCCAAGTCAATAGCCAAGTAAATAAAAATAAAATGTTGACAAAATTTTCTGTAGAAATAAAATTTTCTATAGAAATAAAATTTTGACAAAATTTTCTATAGAAATAAAATTTTGACAAAAAATTTTATAGAATTAAATTTCGAAAAAATTTTCTATAGAAATAAAATTTTGACAAAATTTTTTATACATATAAAATTTTGACAAAATTTTCTACCGAATTAAAATTTAGACAAAATTTTCCACCTAAATAAAATTTAGACAAAATTTTCCACCTAAATAAAATTTAGAAAAAAAATATACAAAATTTTCTATGAAAATAAAATTTTTAAAAAATTTGGTATAGAAATAAAATAATAAATAAAATATTGATAAAATTTTCTATAGAAATAAAATTTTGGCAAAATTTTCTATAGAAATTAAATTTGAGAAAATATTCTACCGAAATACAGTTTTGAAAAAATATTTTATACAAATCAAATTTTGACAAAATTTTCTACCGAAATAAAATTTAGATAAAATTTTCTACCAAAATAAAATTTAGATAAAATTTTCTGCCGAAAAAAAAATTGACAAATTTTTCTATAAAAATAAAATTTTTAAAATTTTTTCTATAGAACTAAAATTTTTTAAAATTTTTCTATAGAAATAAAATTTTGACAAAATTTTTTATAAAAATAAAATATTGATAAAATTTTCTATAGAAATAAAATTTTGACAAAATTTTACATAAAAATAAAATGTTGACAAAAAAAAATTTTTTTTTGACAAAATTTTCCAAAACAAAAAAATAAAATTTTCAGTAAAAATAAAATTTTGACAAAATAATATTTTTGGTAGTTTTTGTTTCGCATTACTACGGTACTGAGAAAGTATTGAAAAAATGTTCTATAATACTGAATTTTCCATCCCTGATTCCTACTCGCTTTGTCGGTTATCCTTTAACCAAGTCCGTTATAGGCAAATCCTTCTGCAATAAGGAATTTAAACAGTAAAGTCCACGTAAGGACTTCCCAAAATATCAACGGTATAATCTTAAACATCTTCCATATGTTAGTAAAATCTCTCTAGAGTTTCTCCGATGTAGTACTAAAAAAAGCATTGATTTTTAATACGAAATATATACGTAGTTGTATTTTTCAGGGAATCAACTTTATTTTCTTAGCCGAAGTGTAAAAGTAATTTAAAAACTTGGCCTTATACCACTAATAAAAGGCCCATTGAGAGTATTTTCCTACACTGGTCATGTATTTATTTGCCTGAATGCCAGGACCATCTCATCAATGTCAGTTAAAGGGAGAGTGTATGACTGAATCTTTTCAAAAACAAAAAAAAAATACAAAGCCATCAAGCCCTTTTTTGAAGCTCACATCTATAGGAGGTGACCAAAACTATGCCCAAAAACCTTCAGCCTTCATTTTGATGTTTTTTTGTTATTTTGATGCTGGCCAACTCATTCATGCGTGTTGTGATGAATTGACGTGCATCTCGAATCCATGTTGAATAATGTCATTTCAACTCTGAGCTTATTTCACTTTATTTTTGTGGGATTTTAGTTTTCATTTTCGGTATAGGACTTTTGTTTTCGCCTTTTCGGAAGATTTCATTTTTTCGATTTTTTTTTCTTCTGCTTTGCCAGAGTTTTGTATTTCGGTTCATTTAATTTTTGGGGGTTTTCTTTTCATTGCATTTGATTGACATTTAATTTAAATGCATTTTGGGTTAACCTTTCCAATTCTACAGTTTGCCTTTGTTTTCAGATTGCATTTATTGTGCGCTTGTGTGTGTGTGAGTGAGTGTAACTTTTTCTTATCCTTTTATGGAGGATGAAACTCTAAAATGTTACATAAAGTTAATGATGTATTTTTGCAATGGTATCATGCATGATCAAAGGGAATGCATGCAAGGAAAAATAATGCTAAATGAAGTGTCCTTCATACCACTGGGGGTAAGATAAATACAAAAACAATACTCAATTAATTTATGTATTAGGTTTAAGGGTTAAGGGCTAACTAATAATTGCAATGTGAGTAAACACACAATTGATTTGTTTAAGAAATTTTACTAAGTTGGCTTGAATTGTTTTTTTTTTTTTTAATTTTGCATCATGTGTGTCTTTTTTTCATTACTCTGTAGGTATATAGAAATTGAATGTATGGTGTGATTGACGGTATGAATTGCTTGATAACTCTGATGATAGACCAGTGAATGTTTTGACTGATTTGTCGATATATTGCACAAAGAATGATAAATAAGTTTTGACTGATTGACTGGATGGCTGATAAAATAAGTAGTGATTGATATATAAAACAAGTAAGGAAAGTCTAAAGTCGGGCGGGGCCGACTATATTATACCCTGCACCACTTTGTAGATCTAAATTTTCGATACCATATCACATCCATCAAATGTGTTGGGGGCTATATATAAAGGTTTGTCCCAAATACATACATTTAAATATCACTCGATTTGGACAGAATTTGATAGACTTTTACAAAATCTATAGACTCAAAATTTAAGTTGGTTAATGCACTAGGGTGGAACACAATTTTAGGAAAAAATATGGGAAACATTTAAATCTGAAGCAATTTTAATAAAACTTCGCAAAAGTTTATTTATGATTTATCGCTCGATACATATGTATTAGAAGTTTAGGAAAATTAGAGTCATTTTTACAACTTTTCGACTAAGCAGTGGCGATTTAACAAGGAAAATGTTGGTATTTTGACTATTTTTGTCGAAATCAGAAAAACATATATATGGGAGCTATATCTAAATCTGAACCGATTTCAATCAAATTTTGCACACTTGACTATACGACTAAGTGTTATGTTTGTACAAAATTTCAAAAGAAAATCGGTATAAAACTCTGGCTGCTGGGTCCATATTAGTGCATATCGGGCGAAAGATATATATGGAAGCTATATCTAAATCTGAACCGATTTCTTCCAAAATCAATAGGGTTCTATTCTGGCCCAAATTAGGAACATTTGCCAATTTTGAAGGCGATTGGACTTAAATTGCGACCTAGACTTTGATCACAAAAATGTGTTCACAGACAGACGGACGGACGGACGGACGGACGGACAGACGGACATGGTTATATCGACTCAGAGACCCACCCTGAGCATTATTGCCAAAGACACCATGTGTCTATCTCGTCTCCTTCTGGGTGTTACAAACATATGCACTAACTTATAATTCCCTGTTCCACAGTGTGGCGCAGGGTATAAAGACTTATGAAAGGTGGTATCAAAATGGCCTGAATGGTCTACGTAAGCCTAAAAATATCGGAGTGCCACTGTTGTGAGGAAAATATATTTTTTTTTTTGCAACAGCTTAGTAAATATCGATTATTTGGATCTGAATCCATCATGAATTTGGTGGATAAAAATCATACACTCTGAATAAAATATTGTCGTGAGGCCAAAGATTCAGATCATGTCCTTCAAATACGAATGCGAATTTTGCTTTGCATAGAAGATGCATTTCTCTGATATAAAGTTGCTTGCCTTTTCCAAAAGTCGATAAACTTTTCAATGAAGTCATTTTGTCCTTAAAGTTAAGTGATTCGGCATAAAAATTTACATACTTACATGAAAGGTTATTTTATTTGACTAAGGTCAACATGGCTATAACAATGTCGTGAACACGTTTTTTAGGTAGTGAAAAATTTGTTTCCTAGAATTAAGTACGCAAAACTCAAATTTCAAAGAGAATAGTGTCCTAACATCAATTCCCTGCTTCTTTGTCTCAGAATCTATACCAAAATCTTTAGTGTAAAGACAAAATATTTGGAACCTGTCATGCTTTTTTTTAACCCAGCAAAAAAAGCGTCGCCAAAAAAGTAATGAAAATGTTCTTTTTAAATCCGGAAGTGGTGCAAAATTGACGCAGAAGCGATGAATTTAACATGGGCTTGTCATAGGACGGAAGTCCTCTATTTCAACAGCAATTGCATCACTTCTTTAGGTGTGATCCGAATTCAATGTTTTGGATGTAAATTAAAAAATTCTGTAAAATTTTGTCACATAAATAATTTTTATAATTTTCAATGGATTTTAACGCTTGTCGGAAACGTTTGACTTCAAATATTTTCAAAAATTCACAATTTTTTCAGATTGGATTTAGCATTTTTTTCGACATAAATTACATGATTTGTGCCATTTTATTAATTTTTACTCTGTTTTTAACCTATTTAAAACAAAAAAGTTAAAATTACACATTCAAAGTATGAAAAACCCAAGTTATAAAAAATTTAATTAAAAGAACTTCCAGGGTACACCCTCAAAAAAATCGCTTCTGTAACATATACCCCAAACACATTTTGCTTCAGGCATATATATTTTCAGGATTGGTCCAAACAAAATATTTTTTGTATCGTTCAAACATATTATGTTTCACCTTAGGGCATACACTGGTAGTAAAAAATTTTAATGAAATTTTCTTTGTGTGGGTATATTTCAAGCCGCCAATTGGTTACTTCCATTATTTTACTTGCAGCATACTCTCTAGGTCTCTCTTTCTAAACACATATATAGGTTTATAGACTATTTCCAAATTAATATATGTTTGTATCTAAGCATATTATATTTACAAACATTTTATGTCCCAAACAAAATATGTTCTAACATATTAACATATATGTCCCAAGCATGTTATGAACATTATATGCTTGCACTTAAAAATATTGTGTTAAAAAATTTGAGTTCCAAACATATAATTTTTACACCCAAACATATGAAAAACAGTCTGTATCGTCCGTGTACTTAAAATAAAGAACATTATTGCGAGTGCATTTGCTGGAAGTACTTTTAAAATTGTGCCTTTGGAAGAACTTCTTTTTTGCTGGGAATGCATGCAATTGAAGCTATTTTGATTTAATTATAAGTTTATCGGTTGCCTAAACGATTTCCATTACTGACCAACTAGGCCCTGCAGGACGCAGGGTAGATTTTTATTCCTTAACCTGAGACGAGGAGTTATGCAAACAAAGCCTGCTGTCAAGAGATGTACAGATGATTGAAGCTTCACTCAAATCCACTTACGATGGGAGTTTTTACTCATTCACGAGATTTATTGTATGAATCACGCATGAAAAACTTAAAAAAAAAGCGCTAACGAGAAGAGAAATTTTATTGACGCTCCCTATTGAGGACATCCGGACAACATAGGAATTTCGGAACTGGTCTAAAGTACATGTCGTCCAAGCACAATGGACTGAATAGTCTAAGTGAGCCTGAATTTTATTCGGGCTGCCACTTTAACCTAACTAAAATTGTGATCAGCAAATTGCGAAGGGAAGTATTTTTTCTTTTGGGTGTGTCCGATTACTATACGTTTTTGACACCAGAAAAAAGGTCATGGAAATTGAGGACCTAAGAAAGAATACCAGAAGGTAACCATTGTTACAACTATGCTTCGAAAATAAAAGGAGGATGAGACAAGGGGCCTTCGCGGTGCACCCAAATACCGTCATCCTCTTCAACCAGTCGGATTAAAGAATAAAATTGTGAGAGAAAGTCTTGTCTTAACGAAATATTTGATATGAAAACGAATCCAAGGATGTTAAGCATATTCAAGGATACACTAAAGGCAATGAAAAGCAAAAGTAGACAACAAAGTGCTAAAATACACAGAATGTGCTCTGAAAGAAGAAAGTTAGTTTCGGAGAAACTGACGCTGAGCAATTGATTTTATAGAAGCAATTTTATAGAAATGATCTTCCATAAAATCGTTGACCTCTCCTTCTTTTACCATTTCCGTATGAATGTCCCGGAGCCTCCTCATCTGATCTTCCAATCGTTCGTACTTTCTTTTGTAAGTACGTTCTGTCCCTGTTTCATCATAGAATTCAATGCGGCCAGATTCACATTAAACACATTTTCGAGCGACCTCATTTTCACGCTTTCCATTTCTTTTAATACTTTATTCAACATAATTAAATTCGATGCTCATTCGTCGCGTTATGCCTCTACTCTTAAATCTATTTTCGCAAGTACTTCTTGTCGTCGTGTTTTTTTTTTTTTTTTTGTTTTTGCTCGTCTCTTCGATCTATTTCTCCTGGTTTGCTCTTCTCGTCCTCTTCGCTTAGTTTCATTCTCATTTTCGTTGAAAATTCGTTCCTTTTTTTTCCACGTAGTTTGGGTTTTCGCTTAGTCGTAATCTCGTTCTCCTCCGTTGTTTTCTTCGGCTTGTTAAATCATCTCCTTTTCGTTACTCTCGTCTTCGTCTTTTTCCTCGTTCGTTCTTCCAACGTTTTCTTCGTAGCAGGATTTCTTTTTCTTATTAATTCTACTCTTTTATGTAGAACACCTTTCGCTGGTTCATTCTTTCTTAAGAAAGGTTCGAAGGACCAAAAAATGAATAAAAAGCCTCCGCTTTGCTCGAGGTTGATGAACACACTCAATTTGTTTTAAATTTTTCATTCTTACATGCTATCTTACAAAATATTTCTTAACCTATCTTCACAACAACTTATCTCCTAACTTATCTTATCTCCTAACTCATGTACAAAGATAACATTGATCTCTTCTCAAGTGATTTTGTCTTTGTGGGTGTCATAAAATTTATATGTTTATCTTTACTCTGGAAATCCCATGCATTAAACTCTAAATAAGTAACACACTAATAACATAGAATACCACCGTGCTGCAATGGTAAACATGCCCACCTTGCATACACAAGGTCGTGGGTTCGATTCCTGCTTCGACCGAACACCAAAAAGTTTTTTAGCGGTGGATTATCCCACCTCAGTAATGCTGGTGACATTTCTGAGGGTTTCAAAGCTTCTCTAAGTGGTTTCACTGCAATGTGGAACGCCGTTCGGACTCGGCTATAAAAAGGAAGTCCCTTGTCATTGAGCTTAACATGGAATCGGGCAGCACTCAGTGATAAGAGAGAAGTTCACCAAAGTGGTATCACAATGGACTGAATAGTTTAAGTGAGCCTGATACATCGGGCTGCCACCTAACCTAACCTAACCTAACCTAACAGAGTATACCACACAAACAGAAACATCTCAACACAATTGATAGGTTATCAACAATATTCAACTAATATCCACGATTCTACCCAGCTATTGACATATCTGATATTCCTTCGAGAGCAACATGTGTTTACTTACGATAAATGATGTTTGAGAAATTCAAACAAGTAATACAAAACAATGGGTACACCGCTTGTCATAATTTCGAGGCGATATTATGTAGGAGTAAAAGTGAAGACGAATTAGACGATGCAAGGTCCATATAAACCACACGTATTGCGTTGGATAAATTGAAAGAGTGCCTGTAACCTGACCCTTAAAAAGCAGGGATGGTGGAGAAATTGGAAAATACTCGCGGGGCACGAAATTTCTATAACGAGAACTAAAAGAACGAATTAGAGCATGTAAACGAGTTCTAGCTTTGTTGGAACATTATGTCAGGAGTAATCGGACAGAGAACGGTGGATCATCGTTTCGAACCAACCTACCCTAATTTCTAATAAAGAGAATGACTGATGGATTTACTGCATTAAGAGTGTTTACGACCGATAGCAATAAGGATATAAATTTGGTACAACAAATATTCATATTGAGATCAAGATTTACACGCAAACTTATTCCTAACCACTGTGCATTCCCATATAATATACAACGACTTCCACCCAAAAGATGTGAGTGAAAAGTAAAGCAGATCCTCAATCTTGAAGTGGACCATGGTTTTAGATCTTTTTTGATAAGACCGCCAGTTAAGATTATCGTATAATGGAAATCATTTGCCCAAAAACAACCAAGAAAACAACCTCGAGAGGAAAGCAAAGTAAACCAATAAACGAAATATTTTCAACATCTTCGCAAAGTATATGACCTCATTACGTTGTCGTATTATTTTCGTTTGCACCACCTTCATCAACTCTCTTCAACCATCTGGAGAAAAATCATTCAGAAAATATACTCAAAAAGATTTATGAGCTCCCGAAATTGGTAACAAACGTGTGCTAAATTAGTTTCACGATTTTTTTCTCCCATGCAGTTAAAAACAAAAAAAACAGTCATAATCTTCGCTCCTTAACCATACAAAAGATGATAATGTTGATTGCTTTTTTTTTTGGCCAAATCCCACCGCTAAAAAATTCTTAACTTTGTATTCTTTTGTATTTTTTTACTCAGGATTCCATGGAACTGCATACAGTGAATGAGAGAGCGAGAGCAGTGGTAAACTTCTTTACAATTGATCATGCCTAAATGTCAGTGAGTTATGTGGGAATTTCTTTACTGACTGACCATAAAACTGGCGAAGATTTTATGGAGTTGTAACATGGCCTAAGGCCACAACAATTGCTGGTGCCCTTCTCTTCAGAGTGAGATTTTAATTGATTTTTCTTTGATTTTAAGATTGATGACATTTTACTGAGCTTTTGACTTTGGGCAGAAAAGACAAGGGGGAATTTCCAGAGAATATTGTGTAAGGATTTCGTAAAGCCACAGATGGCAGAAGCCAACACCATGGGCAATGCAAAATTAAAATGCATAAATCACTTTCACCGCCATCATTTAATGATATTTTTATTAATCTTTAATGCCATAATTTATAACCTGGACATCATGCTGGCCAATTCTTACCAAAAGGAAAAACAATAGCATTCAATTCGGTAATAAGCGAGGGGCGGAGTCATCATATTCATTGTGATCCATATTTTACAATTTAGCACAAGTTTTGTGTGCTGTTTTTTTTTTTTTTTTGTTTGATAAATGATCAGGTGAAAAACGGTACTATCAGATTCTAAGAAATTTACTCCTTTATCTACGGGTGTTTAAGACAACATTGAAAGATCATTAATGATAATGGAGAAAAACTACTAACTTTCTTGAAAACATGGAAAAAATAAACAAATATTGGTAACGCTGAATATTTCGACTGCATTTTTATAAAAAAAAAAATCACTACGATGCGATAATAAGGGAATAAGAGAGAAAACTTGATTTGGTTTTTTTTTTCTTGGCGCCACCTCCATGTACATAAGTTTCCTACAAATCGCATACGATGAAGATGATGTTTCTGTTAAAACACTCTGTATTAATATCTTTGAAAGACATGAGTCATTGTCGAAGAAATAGATGCGAACTTCGAAAACTGGGACATTCTAAAAACACAATTTATGTTTTTTGAACATTAAACTACAATTGGGATCTGTACTATAAATAAGATCCGATCGATTACAGGAGAATCAATCAAACGAACGGTCAGACTGAGGAACAGTTATTCCTCCGACGTCGGACTGGCGTATAGGTTAGGTTAGGTTATGTGGCAGCCCGATGTATCAGGCTCACTTAGACTATTCAGTCCATTGTGATACCACAGTGGTGTATAGGAAGACTGAGGCTCAACCAGCGATAATCAATCTGAGGACGTATAACGAGTGACGGACTAATAACAATCCAACTAGCGTACAGTTAAACGTAGTGTAAGTTAGATGTAGAGTAAAAATCATGGGAAGTTGTACTGATAGTTGCCGGACTGATAGACAATCAGATTGACGGACACTGCAACTGAAGGAATAGGGCTTATAAGGGATCCAACTTGGAAACAGTCAGTAGATAGACATTGGATCAGCAAGATAGTTCTCTGAGTCTGAGAGAGGGTCTGACGTATGATCAAACAACATGCACACTAACGATTCATCAGTTTAACTGACAGATAATCCACCTAGCGTACAATGAGACTCATGTACGCCCACAGTCAGAATGACGTAGAGTACGAATTATAGGCAGTCGAACTGAGAGTTTCCGAACTGATGAACAATGAAATTGAAGAGCACTGCGACCGAAGGAAACAGGTGTATAAGAAATCCTACTGAGAAATAGTCAGTAGAAAGAAATCCGAACTAGGAGTTGGTCCACAAAGACGGAAAGAGACAGAGTCTGACATATAGACAAATAATAGTAAATGTGGTATCGCAATGGACTGAATAGTCTAAGTGATCCTGATACATCGGGCTGCCACCTAACCTAACCTAAGACTGTGGGTTACTGAGACAACTGTCAGAAAATTGGAATGAAAGACTTGCGTATTGAGTGTCGCTCAGACAAACCAGAAAGCAAACTGATATGCACTGACGTTCACGCATAGCATTATCACTCCTATTATGTTTAACATACGTCTGTCTGTTCATCAATCGGACGGTCAAACCAACAAACACCTAGACTATTGGACGTACGGAATAAAGGACAAATCCACAAATGGGCAGTCGCACTGATGAATTGTTAAACTGAACGAAAATAAAATTGATGGTTCCGTCAGGCTGACCAAAAAATTGGACTATACATCAATGAGACTTATGGACAACCATTTGAAGAGTTACTCAGATAATCTCTTTCGAAGTTAGTAAGATGGACCGCCAGCCACACTAACAAAGCGTCAAACTGACCGTACAGACAATCAAAATTACGGACAGCTGAACTAACAGACAACCTGTTTAATGCGCCGTCCACAAAAAAAAATACGTTCCATAGTCGTGAACGGACGGTGACAAAATGAAACGGAAACGTTCACAAAAAAAATCAAAACGGAATGTTCACAATTTCGTCCACGGGCGTTCACGATTTCATGAACGGCATCCGTTTTTCTTTGGCCATGAGAAGTCTTAAAATAATCATTAGACGTTATAATGGCAACTTCCTTGGTGGTGCAATGTGCTAAGGTGACTGTTAACGCGTATGGTGCAGAAATCACAGGTTCGAGTCACGCTAGCGGAAATCTTTTTTTAATTTTGTATATAAAGTCGTAACCATAACGTTTTCAGATCATGAACGCTGGTTATTGTTTTGACAACGCATGGTGTCATTTTATCTTTGTCAGATTGACACCGCCTGTTCTCAGTTTGACACAACATGTGTGTTGATTCACTTTCATGAACGAATCGTTTTGAAATGAGCACGCCGTGCATGATTTTTTCTATGAGTGCAGACTATAAGTTTTTCCGGACGGAATGTTTGTAAAGAATCTTACAGTGTAGCCAATCGCTACGAATAGTCGGCGATGACTAAATGATCGATAAATGTATTATCGATCCCATTAACAAGCTGCGGTATCGATTATGATTTCCAACATAACTTATAGTTGGGCCAATATCTAGGATATGTTCGAAACTAGCACTGTCCTTCGGATGAACGTACAGTCTAGACGGCGCATAATACACATAATGAATATGGATTAGAGTGACCGCAACTTATATGGGGCAAAAAAAAATGTCGGATTCTTGTTCGCCTTAACCCCACAAAACGAATCTCCTTTCCAGATATTGGGATAGCCAAACTTTGAACCCGATTAAACGACGTTAACACGTGCCGCTCGTCGCTCAAAATTTGAAAAAAAAAACGAATGTTTTGGCCAAAAAGTTGACGTATTGAGCCATAACTCGAGAACGGTAAATAATAAAAACACGCACGATATCACAAACAATAGCTTATTTTGTCCTTAAAAATTTATTTTATGAACAAAATTGTTATAACTCTGAGTCAAACCGAGTTACGCCAGCCTTTAGCTTCGAAAACACGACCTGGTGCCACTAGGAGCATTCGCCCCAATTCTACGTGCCGCCAAACTTTTTGGCCAAAAAATTCGTTTTTTTTTTCAAATTTAGAGCGACGAGCGGCACGTGTTAACGTCGTTTAATCGGGCTCAAATTTTGGCTATCCCAATATCTGTAAAGGGGATTGGTTTTGTGGGGTTAAGGCGAATGCTCCTAGTGGTACCAAGTCGCGTTTTGGAAGCTAAAGGCTGGCGTAACTCGGTTTGACTCAGCGACGATCGGCGCGTGTTAACGTCGTTTTATCGGGCTCAAATTTTGGCTATCCCAATATCTGGAAAGGGGATTCGTTTGGTGGGGTTAAGGCGAATGCTCGTAGTGGCACCAGGTCAAGTTTTCGAAGCTAAAGGCTGGCGTAACTCGGTTTGACTCAGCGACGAGCGGCACGTGTTAACGTCGTTTAATCGGGCTCAAATTTTTGCTATCCTAATATCTGGAAAGGGGATTCGTTTTGTGGGGTTAAGTAAGGCGAATGCTCCTTGTGGCACCAGGTCGCGATTTCGAAGCTAAAGGCTGGCGTAACTCGGTTTGACTCAGCGACGAGCGGCACGTGTTAACGTCGTTTAATCGGGCTCAAATTTTAGCTATCCCAATATCTGGAAAGGGGATTCGTTTTGTGGGGTTAAGGCGAACAAGATTCCGACATTTTTTTTTGGCCCATATAAGTTGCGGTCACTCTAATATGGATTCATGTTGTTGGAATCTAGCCAACAACATTGCAACATCAGCGCCATCTCTGGTTAAGAGTGGACAACATTACTCTATTTAATCAATATTAGAAGAAAACAAAATATTTTTTTGTCTTTGCCTCAGGGAACTGTAAAACCAAAAAGGAGAATGTGAAAGTTTTGCAAATACAGTCCGAAATTATTTAAAAAAAACAGCGCCATCTGTGAATCAGAGCACTGATACACATATGGGAAATGCATACCTGCAACAATGAAATCAGTGGTTATATGACCTCGTTGAAGGTTAGGTTAGGTTAAAGTGGCAGCCCGATTAAGATTCAGGCTCACTTAGACTCTTAAGTCCATTGTGATACCACATTAACTAAAAGTACTTATTACATATGGGCACTTCTAGTTTTAACAGTTGAAAGGAGACACAATTGCCAGTTCAAGAACAATAGAAGTAAGTTAATTACAAAAGATAAAGTTGTATTTTTATCTTTTCTTTTAATTATAATTCCACCCAAAAAAAATAATAATAATCCTAAATGTTGTTTGTAATCGCGCGTGAATAACTTACTTGTTTATTATGTTTATGAGAAGCAATCACTCACTTAATAACTTTAAATTTTCTACTACCATCATTTTTTATATTCCATTAATATTTTTTGTAGGCCATTAATGGCTATTACAGGTCACCAATGAAGTTATCAATAGAATGGTCTATAAATATTACATAAGAAAAGTCTACCATATCACATTGCCTTAGCAAAAAACATCAGCACAATCATGCTAAACGATCTCTCACCATATTTTTTTTTTTTTTTTTTGATTTTGCAGAGGATTTTTATGAGGTTGTTTTTTTTCATGCAGTTTAACATCCAATAAAAATTTTAATTATAGACCATTAAATTTAGATTGGGTTTTAGGGTTGAGTACCCATTGGGCGTGTATGTGTACGATGATGTCCTAACTGAACTTTGATGAGGAAAACAACTGAAAAAGACCAACAACAATGTAATTGCAAATAACTGACCCGAAATAGTATGGTATGTTTTTTTTTTTTGACAACAAAAAAGCTGCAATACAACCCACTTCATATCATAAGTATATGGGCGTATAATAAACGATTAATTGCCACCTAAAAACACCAATAACCATATGTTATGGCCACCACAATACAAAGAGAAACAGACAAATGATCATTGTTTCCTAGATAGGTATGTGCATATGTTTATGCTCAAACAAACAATTTCCTTACCAAATTTTCACCAAAAAGGACAGAGTGCAAATGCAATGAAGATATGTTACTTGCAAGTAGAAGGTGTGTATAAGGTTATTTACACACAAAAAAAAAATTGCTGCCAAGAAATCTCTTTTTTATGGCTTATAATGTAATGGCATAGTAAAATGCAAAATCGGATATTCTCATGCCATTGTTCAAGACAAAACACAAAACACAAGAAATATGCCAACAAACCAACTTATACAGTCCAGGAAATTTCGATAAGAAAACTTCAAGCATAAAGAAAAATTATATCGATTAAAATGACCACTTATGTATTAACATTTTTATAGCAATCCTTATGATTTGTAAACATGAAATCGGGGTCAACTACTCCCAAAGAAAAAATATTTTCCTCCGTAATGAAATTTTAGAAAAACGAAATTACCGTTTCTAAAAAAGTGTTTTCTTTTAGGTCACATAAACCCGAATTTATAATAAGTGATTCAACTATAGTCTCTAAACTTTTTTATTTGCTTTTAAAAAGAAATCTTTAACGTCAAAAGAAAACCACGCTTGTCTGAAATTTCGTTCCTCAGAAAAGAAACCTCTTCTTTCAGTGTAATTGAGGAGAAAGATGTTCATAAAATCTTATTACAAACTTACGGTCATTTTCATGTAGCTCCATTGGGTTTTAAATCCCAGTTAACAGAAAGTAAACTGCAACTATGTTCTCTCCAGTTAATTTTAAGTGAAATATATTAGCATAATTTGCATATTGAATATATAGGCAAGATAACATTGTACGGTTTAAAAATTCGTTAGTTAAAAAAATTAGTTTGTCCTTATTCAAATTCATCAGAGTGTATAGGAAAGTGCCAAGATACAGCTTCAACCAACACAACCGAAGGCTCAAAATCTATTGTCCGTATTTTTTAAGTTTTTGAATGTCATTTTGCAGAACGCTTCTCTGTTTGCCATTTTCTTTAGCTCAGCTCAGCATTAATGTTAACGGTTTGTGGTGTAAAATTAGAGAAAACTTTGCAAAATATTTTGTAACAATATTTTTTTGATGTTATACTACCTTGTAGCAGGATTGTCTCCAGATAACATAGATAAAACCTCTTCCAGTTTTTCTTCCTAAAGGTTAACTTTTTTAACCATATAGAGGGTCCATTGATTGAAATCCGTTGATATACCGTTTTTAGAAATTCCAATTCTTTTTTATCCGATGAGAAGACAAATGAAGTTGAGGGCGTCTGTTAATATATTAACTCTTTATTGTTGGGAACAGTGCTGTCAGATTAGGGGATTTTCCCCAAACTGGGGATTTTTTATCGTGGTTGGGGACATTTTTTCACCTTGGGGATCTGGGGATATGACTGGGGATAACGTCGTTTTGGGAATTTTTCTGGGTATTTTCCACCTTCAATCACATAGTATTAAATTTGTTATAGTAAGTGTAAAACCGAAGATTTATGGGCTAAACCGCGTTCCTATTTACCATCGCAGATTCATACTTATGTAACAAATTTGAAGAAGGCCCAACTTCCATTATTACTTTGGGTTATATAACAGGTTGGCTGATAAGTCCCCGGTCTGACACATAGATGGCGTCGCTAGTATTAAATGCATATTATTTTTGTATAGTACCAACCTTCAAATGATTCGTGTCAAAATTTGACGCCTGTAAGTCAATTAGTTTATGAGATAGAGCGTCTTTTGTGAAGCAACTTTTGTTATTGTGAAAAAAATGGAAAAAGGAATTTCGTGTTTTGATAAAATACTGTTTTATGAAGGGAAAAAATACGGTGGAAGCAAAAACTTGGCTTGATAATGAGTTTCCGGACTCTGCCCCAGGGAAATTAACAATAATTGATTGGTATGCAAAATTCAAGCGTGGTGAAATGAGCACGGAGGACGGTGAGCGCAGTGGACGCCCGAAAAAAGTGGTTACCGACGAAAACATCAAAAAAATCCACAAAATGATTTTGCATGACCGTAAAATGAAGTTGATCGAGATAGCAGAGGCCTTAAAGATATCAAAGGAACGTGTTGGTCATATCATTCATCAATATTTGGATATGCGAAAGCTCTGTGCAAAATGGGTGCCGCGCAAGCCCACATTTGATCCAAACAATAACGTGTTGATGATTCTGAGCGGTGTTTACAGCTGTTAACTCGTAATACACCCGAGTTTTTCCGTCGATATGTGACAATGGATGAAACATGGCTCCATCACTACACTCCTGAGTCCAATCGAAAGTCGGCTGAGTGGACAGCGACCGGTGAACCGTCTCCGAAGCGTGGAAAGACTCAAAAGTTCGCTAGCAAAGTAATGGCCTCTGTTTTTTGGGATGCGCATGGAATAATTTTTATCGATTATCTTGAGAAGGGAAAAACCATCAACAGTGACTATTATATGGCGTTATTGGAGCGTTTGAAGGTCGAAATCGCGGCAAAACGGCCCCTATGAAGAAGAAAAAAGTGTTGTTCCACCAAGACAACACACCGTGCCACAAGTCATTGAGAACGATGGCAAAAATTCATGAATTGGGCTTCGAATTGCTTCCCCACCCACCGTATTCTCCAGACCTGACCCCCAGCGACTTTTTCTTGTTCTCAGACCTCAAAAGGATGCTTGCAGGGAAAAAATTTGGCTGCAATGAAGAGGTAATCGCCGAAACTGATGCCTATTTGGAGGCAAAACCGAGTACTATGAAAATGGTATCAAAAAATTGGAAGGTCGTTATAATCGTTGTATCGCTTTTGAAGGGAACTATGTTGAATAATAAAAACGAATTTTGACAAAAAAATGTGTTTTTCTTTGTTAGACCGGGGACTTATCAGCCAAACTGTTATACGTCACATAAAAATGGGTCAACCTACAATGTCACATCTAAAATCCCCACGATATGTTATTAAAAAACTACAAAAGAAAAAAATATTTTCGAGCGAATATATTTTGCTTAAATTTTGGATCTCCCTACATATGATTGTTAATATTACATTAACAACCATACGTATACGTTATATTATATAGACATAACGTATACTCCAAACATTATAGAGGACTGCCCATAAATCCAGAGAACGGAAATTTAATTTACCCCATTGTTTTTTCGTCCCAATGACGGCGCAATTTCACAGTTATTTTTAATTCATAGTACTTTAAGGATCGTGAAACTAAAAGCTATGAAAACTCCTTCACTACGTCTTCAACTAAAATAGGAAAATATTGCACTTTTTATTAGAAAAGATAACGTATTAGCCTTTCCCAAATTATTTTTCAAAATATTGCCAATAAGCAATTATTTTCCAAAGCTACAAACCAAAACTGATGTCTTTAAGAATATAACAAAATCATAATCAAAATAAACAAAGGAAACTACAAAGTTTTTAAGAACCAATTACAAAAGTTTTGAAAACCAAAAGGCATTTAAAAATGGCAAAAGTGTGTGCATTAGCAAAAAAAAAAATTTTTAACATGAATCAGACAAAAAAGAAATTATGATGAGAGAAAAAAAACGCACATAAACATGTTCAAACATATCCCAAACAATGCTAGACTTTTGTCATGACTTTGCTGGCAAAGCCAAGAATTATTGACATACCCTAGACAACGACAAATTACATTTTCATGGAATCATGCAAGGAATATACAAAAAAAAAACCCCTCGATAAGCTTTGACATTACATTCAAAAAAAAAAAAAAAACAAAGTCCTACATGAACCAATATGGATGTGAGTGAGCATTGGGCGATCTTGGTGTCCAAGAAAATTTTTCGAAACTTCAGTTACAATCTTCGGGGACAAAGTCCCATAGATAGTAAGAGACTGACAGACAGCCAGTGAGAAAGACAGACATGGAGAGAAAATAAACCTTTAGAACATGGTCTTTGACGCTTTAGCAAATTTATCTTAAAAAGATATTGAATTTGGTGTGCCTTGGAGTCTCTCCTCTCTATTTGACCACTGTGACACTTGACATGTTTTTCGTTTATTGCCAAAACCCAAGCCCAAGATCACACACCACTCGTGAATTTCATAGTATCTCACAAATGTGCCACTACCATGGTATGGCATAGTGCTTCTATAGCTCTATAACCCATGACAATCGTGAAAGAATATAAATAGAAAAAAAAATATTTATAAATAAAATTCAACTTCAAATTCAAATTAACGAACGAATAAGCCCAAAGGAGCTGAGATAGACAATACCACCGTGACAATAATATTCGCCGCCACGATGAATTTAACGCATTTCTTCTGACATTAGAATTTGTAAGTTTTTGGGAGTTTTTTTCTTAGACAAAAAGTGCAGTGGGTCACAGTCTCTGGGCTAGGAATAAGAAAAGATGAAATAAATATTGGAAAAAAAGTAAAAAAATCAATTGTACACTGATAAAAAATATTGACCTAATATGAGAGATTACACATATTAAGGACAACTATTTTTAAAATAATGAAATTTTAATTAAAATTAATTAATTAATTTAAAAACAATATAATATTTGCTTCGCAATTTTTTATACCCTCCACCATAGGATGGGGGTATACTAACTTTGTCATTCCGTTTGTAACACATCGAAATATTGCTCTAAGACCCCATAAAGTATATATATTCTGGGTCGTGGTGAAATTCTGAGTCGATCCGAGCATGTCCGTCCGTCCGTCTGTTGAAATCACGCTAACTTCCGAACGAAACAAGCTATCGACTTGAAACTTGGCACATGTAGTTGTTATTGATGTAGGTCGGATGGTATTGCAAATGGGCCATATCGGATCACTTTTACGTATAGCCCCCATATAAACGGACCCCTAAATTTGGCTTGCAGACCCTTTACGAGAAGCAAATTTCATCCGATCCGGCTGAAATTTGGTACATGGTGTTAGTATATGCACTGAAAAAAAAAGCATACTCGGTTCCAAAGATTTTGTCTTTACTTTAAAAAATTTGGTATTGATTCCGAGCCAAAGAAGCGGAGAATACAAGTAAGGATACTTTTAAGACACAATTCTCTTTTAAATTTAGGTTTTGTGTACTTGCTTCTAGGAAGCAAATTTTAATTTTTCGCTTTCTCAGCTTTTTTTCTTCATATGCTATCAAAGTCCTTTAAAAATGAGTTAACGGCAACTTTATTTTCTAAATTATGACTCGACTTCCAGTAGAAATTATGCTATGTTTGAAGTAAAAAACTTCTTTAAAATAAAGTTTTGAAAAACATGTCCTATATTTGAACGATTTTTGCTTTGTAGTCAAGATGCAAAAAGACAACAAATTTAAAGACAATTTCATTAAATTTAAAGAATTTTTCTGAATTATTAAAGTTAAGTTGACCTTAGCTTATAAATTTTTTCTTTCATGTTAAGATACCCATTTTTAAGTCAAATCACTTAATTATAAGGACAATACGACTTCATGGAAAAGTTTATCGACTTTTGGACAAGGAAAATAACTCTATTTTAGAGAAATGCGTCTTCTATGCTAAGCAAAATTTGTATTCGTATTTTAAAGACATGAAATCTTTGACCTCACGACAATATTTTTTTCAGTGTGGTCTCTAACAACCATGCAGAAATTGGTCCATATCGGTCCACTTTTACGTATAGCCCCCATATAAACGGACCCCCAAATTTGGCTTGCGATTGCTCTAAGAGAAGCAAATTTCATCCGATCTGGCTGAAATTTGGTACATGGTGTTGGTATATGGTCTCTAACAACCATGCAAGAATTGGTCCATATCGGTCCATAATTATATAGAGCCCCCATATAAATCGATCCCCAGATTTGTCCTCCGGAGCCTCTTGGAGGAGCAAAATTCATCCGATCCGTTTGAAATTTGGAACATGGTGTTAAAATGTGGTCTCTAACAAACACGCAAGAATTGGTCCATATCAGTCCATAATTATATATAGCCCCCATATACACCGTTCCCCAGATTTGATCTCCGGAGCCTCCTGGAGGAGCAAAATTCATCCGATCCGGTTGAAATTTGCAACGTGGTGTTAGTATAAGGCCGCTAATAACCATGCCAAAATTGGTCCATATCGGTCTATAGTTATATATAGCCGATCCCCAATCACACAAAAATTGGTCAATATCGGTTCATAATCATGGTTACCACCCGAGCCAAAAATAATCTACCAAAATTTTATTTCTATAGAAAATTTTGTTAAAATTTTATTTCTATAGAAAATTTTGTTAAAATCTTATTTCTATAGAAAATTTTGTCAAAAATTTATTTCTATAGAAAATTTTGTGAAAAATTTATTTCTATAGAAAATTTTGTTAAAATTTTATTTGTATGGAAAATTTTATTTGTATAGAAAATTTTGTCAAAATTTTATTTGTATAGAAAATTTTGTCAAAATTTTATTTGTATAGAAAATTTTGTCAAAATTTTATTTCTAGTTTTTTTTTTTTTTTTTTTTTGAGATAAGAAAATATTTTTTATTTTTAAATATCTACTATAACCTACGGATTACGGAACCGGCATTTCCAAAATTTGGGTCCCTAAACATGTCTGTCTCTTTGTCTTGGAATCAAAATCGTTAAGGTCCTAATCTTTCGAGTGTATGGTGAATGAATTCACGAAATCTATACAAAATGTGCGGGCAAAGATTTATGTCTTTGGACCTACTGGAAGAGCAATTTTCCTACGATCTTCTGGAAATTCGGTATACTGAAAAAATATTGACCTAATAAAAAGAAAAATTATGCAACCTAAATTTTAAAACACGCAATTTATTCAGGACAAATTTCGTTAAAGCAATGAAATTTTAATTAAAACAAATATTGCAAGATATTGCAAGATTTTTATTTTTCAAAAATCTGCTGACAATCTCCGACGTGTGCTAAAACTAAAAATTTGTATTGAAACTGGTTGAAATTCTAAGGGAATTTGTTTACGAGAAAAATGTGAAAACTTTATTTAAAGCGGATCTGAATTGTTCCACAATCAGTTGTCTTTGTGGAACAAAAAAAAATCCCATCAGAAAATTTCATGAAGCAATGGGTGACCGGGGGAGGGGTTGAAGGCAAGACGTGCCATGGGGGAAAATTATACTGTTTTTAATTTACAATTTCTTTAGCAAATAAATTCAAAAAATGCCAATAGGATTCATTCAGAAATTCAGGAATTGTAGAAATGAAGGGAAGGGAAGGGATAAGCATCTTGAAATGCATCAATTTTTCTTCGAAGTATATTTCCACTCAGGACATTAATTTAATTTCAGACTTTTGTTTGAGTCAATCATCATGTAATATGGGACAAGGACTAACATCTGTGGAAAGCAAATTATCTTGAAAATTCATGGTGCTACCACAGTATGTTTGGCAATATAAAATTTCCATGGTTATAATTTCTTTGCCAAATACTGTATATGTACCAAAGTGTGTATGCAATACTGCATATGTTTGACCAAGTGCTGTCTATTGATTGTCGTTTAGTTCTTTTATTTTTGGATAAATAAATAATTCATGTCGTTAAAATGTTGCTGTTGTTGCCAGTGATATTGGTGATGGCGATTGTGGTGGTGGTGGTGGTGGTGAGATCGCCATTACTACGCGGTCTATAACGACGGCCGTGTAACCAAACCATATATGTATGTTAGCCTGACAGTATACCGTTAGATGTAGAAAAAATTGATGTCTAAACTGGGTCAACGTTCGGTACTCTAAAACAAAAATATTTCAGATTTTTTAATAACAACAACAACAACATCATCATCTACGTGGACATGTCCACAAAATGATATAGAGTATGGCTGAACTAAGCACGATGCTACTCTGTTTGGATTGGATAGCTGGGATGGATGCTGTGACCAAAAAAAACATAAACTCAAAAAACCAACACCAAAAAGATGCAAGTATTCCGTTCGTTCCCCAAGTCATAGCGGAGGCCAGTGAATGATATGCATGCAAAGCTGACACTGAATACGCGTGCGATAATTAATCCGTTGCGTTTCTTGCAACGTCCCGATGTCCACTCGACCATGCCCCTGTCGTTTGGTCTGTCTTTCCTTTCTCGGCTGCGTTTGTATATCCATCCATCTGTCTTTGGGTCTTTTAGGCCATCATCTTCTGTCTGTTTCTTGCAAAAGAGCAATACCACAAGGAATAGGGGTCGTCTGTCGTCTGTATCAACATATTTTGTCGCTATTCTAAACTAAGTTTCGTGGTGGCTGTTAAAACTTAGCATGCAATAATTCAACTGCAACAACACGCATCAAGTTTTATATTTTTGCATATTCGCCAAAGCAAAAACAAAACATAACGCTCCAGAGCTCCCGAGCTCTTGTCACTTGTATTGGTCCTACTTTAGGATAGAAAAACTGATGAAGTTGCCTGGTTGGCCGGATGGTGGTGGTTGGATCCTCTATTCTAATAAGCTATGTAACATCAATTAAAAAATTTCCATTTGATGTCATTTACCTAGCACACAAATATTCAATCTCGAGCCATGATTCCTTCCTAAAGCAAAGCTCTGTAAGTACTCTCATATGCCTTATTTTTGTCTGTGTGGCAAAGAAAATATTTTTCCAAGAAAAATTAATGCATTTTTAAGATGCTTGTCAGGCACTGCACTCTTCCCCTTCAACCCCCTCGTGACTCTCTTTCAGAGATTTCACATCAAACTATTCTACAACTGCTTGCTAAGAATTCTATTGGCATTTGCTAGCATTTATAGCTGTCATTTTAGTCTATAGCCTTCTTTGCCAAAGAAATCGTAAATTAAAAAACAGTACAATTTTCCTTCTTGGCTTGTCTCTCTCCCTCATCCCCTTATCAAGCATTGTCCTAACATTGGATTGATGTAAAGTCTGAAAAACTACTTTACATTTTATTGGTCATTGATTTTGTTGCAATTCAAATCGCTTCCATACCATCATCTGGCATCTGTAGCAATGCCTTTCTCGATGAGTATGCAAATTAACCTTCCAAGATAATAATAAAGGATGCAGAGCAATGCCTTGTGAGTTATGGTTAAAGTGTTTTAATGTCTAAGGTGCTGTTACCCATTAAATTGAATGATTCGTATGTGTTGATGAGTTTATAAACAACATCCGGCTAAAATGGCAATACATACATGGACTAAGCCCTTAAGGCCATAATGTTAGTAGCACTTTGAACTTGGTGGACTTAAGATGCATAAGTGATGATTAAAGTTAATCCTACCAGTGGACACAATTTCTATTGCCGATGGGAAGAGATCTATATGTAAATCAAAAAAGATCTAGTATATAATTTGGGGAAGAGGTCTTTGTAATTCAAATAAGAAGAAAGAAATAAAGCAAAAGAACACTTAGAAAAATATTGTCGTGAGGCCAAAGATTTCATGTCCTTAAAATACAATGCAAGTTTGCTTAGCGTAGAAGACGCATTTCTCTAAGATAAAGTGTTTTTCCTTGTCCAAAAGTCGATAAACTTTTCAATTAAGTCGTGTTGTCTTTATAATTAAGTGATTGGACTTAAAAATGGGTATCATAACATGAAAGACAAATTTTTTGGGTTAAGGTCAACTTGACTTTAATAATTCAGAAAAATTTTTTAACATTAATGAAATTGTTTTAAATTGGTTGTCTTTTTGCATCTTGACTACAAAGCAAACAATCGTTGAAAAATAGGACATGTTTTTCAACACTTTATTTTAAAGACGTTTTTTATTTGAAACATAGCATAATTTCTACCGGAAGTCGTGTCTGAATTTTGAAAATAAAGTCGTTGTTAAATTGCTTTTAACGGACTTTGATAGCATATGAAGAAAAAAATTTGAAAAAGCGAAAAATTAAAATTTGCTTCCTAGAGTCAAGTACACAAAACCCAAATTTAAAAGAGAATTATGTCTTAAAAGCATCCTTACTTGAATTCTCCCCTTCTTTGGGTCGGAATCAATACCAACATTGTTAAAGACAAAATCTTGGGAACCAGGCATGAAACAAAAGCGTAGTCAATCTCCAATGTTTTTCAAAATTAAATCAAAATCGAAACGACTAATCAACTTTTTATCATTAGTAATTTGGACTAATTGACTTTTAATATTTTCCAAAAAGAATTCGAATTTCGTTAACGACTTTTAATGTTGGCTTAATTCGAATGTACGATTCTAGGCCTGAATAGCTTGATTTTCGATGACCTAGATAGTTTAAAAACGGCTTTTTATATATACACCCAGCAAAAAAATTTGGAAGTTCTTGCAAAGGCACAACTTTAAAAACACTTCCAGAAGATGCACTCCCAATGATGTTCTTTCCTTTAACTACCCACACTGAAAAAAAAGCATACTCGGTTCCAAAGATTTTGTCTTTACTTTAAAAAATTTGGTATTGATTCCGAGCCAAAGAAGCGGAGAATACAAGTAAGGATACTTTAAAGACACAATTCTCTTTTAAAATCGGGGTTTGTGTACTTGCTTCTAGGAAGCAAATTTAAATTTTTCGCTCTCAGCTTTTTTTCTTCATATGCTATCAAAGTCCTTTAAAAACGAGTTAACGGCAACTTTGTTTTCCAAATTAGGACTCGACTTCCAGTAGAAATTATGCTATGTTTGAAGTAAAAAACTTTTTTAAAATAAAGTTTTGAAAAACATGTCCTATATTTAGTGAAGATGCAAAAATACAACAAATTTAAAGACAATTTCATTAAATTTAAAGAATTTTTCTAAATTATTAAAGTCAAGTTGACCTTAGCCTATACATTTTTTCTTTCATGTTAAGATACCCATTTTTAAGACAAATCACTTAATTATAAGGACAATACGACTTCATTGAAAAGTTTATCGACTTTTGGACAAGGAAAATAACTTTATTTTAGAGAAATGCGTCTTCTATGCTAAGCTAAATTTGTATTCGTATTTTAAAGACATGAAATCTTTGACCTCACGACAATATTTTTTTCAGTGCAGGAAGTTCTTTTAATTCAATTTTTATAACCTGTTTTTTTTTCATACTTTTAATGGGTAATTTTAACATTTTTTGTTTCAAATAGGTTAAAAACAGAGTAAGAATTAATAAAATGGTACAAATCACTTAAATTTTGTCGAAAAAAAATGCTAAATCCAATCTGAAAAAATTGTGCATTTTTGAAAATATTTGAGGTTAAACGTTTGCGACAAGCATTAGAATCCATTAAAAATTATAAAAAATTATAAAAATTGTTTATTTGACAAAATACCAAAGATTTTTTTTAGTTTACATCCAAAACATTGAATTCGGATCACACCTAAAGAAGTGATGCAAATTCAGTGCAACGGCTGTTGAAATGGAGGACTTCCGTCCTATGACAAGCCCATCATCGCTTCTGCGTCAATTTTGCACCACTTCCGGATCCAAAAAGAACATATTCATTACTTTTTTGGCGACGCTTTTTCATATTTTTATTCGACGTTCCGTTGGTGATTTCCAAATTTTTCGGGGATGTTTTTTATCGAAATATTTAGTCTCTTCATATTTCTGATTTTATTAAATGATAAAACGGGAACACCACCATATTAAACACAAATTTAAAATAATCTCAAAAAATTTGTCTTATAGCTAACATATGATCACAGATAATTGAACTTAAACTCGGATTTTGTTGGCTCAAATGAATTTTTTGCTTATATTATGTAATATAAATTTTAATACACTATATTAAAAACAAATTAAAATTAATAAATTTTATTTAAAAAAATGGTTTATAATCTATGTTTTAACATTTTGTCATTAAATGTAGAACATGAGTCCTTGAAATTTGCGTCTCTCCGTTAAATGTGTACGTCTTTAAAGTAAGACAAAATTCTTTTAAAGTAACGAAAATCAGTTTAGATTTAAAGCCATAACCTCAGATATTTGGTTTAAAGTTTTTGAAATTAAAAAATTCTCTTTTAATCTTTTTGGATTTCTAAAATGACATTTAATGACATTTAATCTAATAAAATCGCGAACAAATAATCAAACTTCTATAAATGAGATCAGTATTCTAATTTTAAATGTCTTTGGTTTTAAGAAGCTTAAAAATGTCTTTGTTTTTAAGAAATCCCAACTTTGCCTCGGGATCAATACAACAATCCCTTATAGAAGATCAAAATCTTTAGATCTAAACAGACTTTTTTGATTACACTCTCTACATTGATTTTTTTGTAATCTTCAATTTGACTACCTAACTTTTTAAGTTATTCACAATTAACTCAAAAAAATTTAAAAACACGACGTTAAAATTATTTATGATGTTACCCGAAATTTTAGTCTAAACTAATAATTTTCTACTTGTCATAAACTCAAAATTAAATTAATCTGCCATTTCGACTGCATGAGGTCTTGAGGTTTTTCACAATTAACTTAAAAATCGAATGATCGAATTTTTTGTGGAACTAAAGGGACACTTGGCCTTTCGACTTTTTTTTGAAAATTTCCGCATATTCTATTCGGAAATCTACTTTTTATTATCTTCAATTTCGACTACATGCGGTTTTGAAGTTTTTCATTATTAACTTATTGAATAACGGCCTTTTGATGTTGGCAAAAATCGATTAATAGCCTTTCTATGAAGAACTAAATGGACACTTTCCCTTTTCGACTTTTAATAGAAAATTTCTGAACCTCGATGTTGTCATTTTATATCGACCAACTTTTGATATTTTTCAAAATTGAGTTATTGATGAACATCGATTAATCAACTTCCTATAATGTAGTAAATGGACACGTCACTGTTCTAGCTTTCGGTATTGAACATAACCAACTATTTCTCATATCCGCATGAGGATATACATACACTGAAAAAAGTATGCCCGGTTTCAAAGAGTTTGTCTTTACACAAATGATTTTTTTTTGCTTTTTTGTCAAGTTGCAAAAAGACAACAAATTGAAAGACAATTTCATTAATTTTGAAGAATCTTTCACAATTATTAAACTTGTCGACTTTCGCCAACTTGTCGACCTTAGTCAAACAAAATTTTCTTTCATTTTAAGATACCCATTTTTAATTTGAATCACTTAATTATGAGGAAAAAGCGGCATTATAGGAAAAAAAGTATTTCAGAGAAATGCGTCTTCTATGCTAAGCAAAAAAGACACTCGTATTTTAAGGACATGAAAGACCTCATGACAATGTTTTTTTCAGTGTAGTGGATGGAAAACATTTTTCTTTATTTTCTTGGAATAAACGATAAGTTCTTGAAACCTTTGTAGGTCTCGGAAACCAATGGTTTAATTCTATGAATCATTGCTTACACTTATGCCGGATTAACGCCATCAGTTCAAGAAAACTTGAAGGGATTCCGGATTCTGAAAAAAATCTCTTTCTCTTACCAACTGTCACTTTTACCCCAAACTAATCTTAGGGCCATTTTTTACAACATCCATAAAAGTTCATATTAATTGCCACAGACTCTTTGGACTACTGAAAATACCAACGGCCTAATCTTAGATAACTATGCAAAGCAAAAAATAAACAAAAACGACTATTCCTTCAACTTCCATAAGCCTTATCTGCAAAAAAAAGAAATGCTTAAGATTTCCATCTTTATGCCGGATGGTGTATTTAATGCAGGAAAAGAGGATTTCAAAAGACATCAACAGATGACATTTTTCATGTGCTGCGACGAGCATGTGTGAGTGACATTTGTAAAAGGTGATCTTAACATCAAACTGATGTTAAGACCTTAAAGATATTGGCTGAAAGCCCTGCTGCAAATCCTTGTGAAGATACTCAGATACAGGAGGCTTTTGTGGGAGGGGAGGGGTTGGTTGGAAAACTTTAAGGTATTGTTAACATGTTATCTTTTCAAAACATCGTTGTTGGAAGAGAGCAAAAAACAAAACACGGAGAGGGTTATGGACATAGAGATCTACACTTTCTGTTACCACCATTCACTTGGTGGTACATTTCGGTACGAACACAGGATGCCTGTTGCATTACTCTGTCTTGTTAGGTGTCACTTGTCCTTGTCTGTTTTGTTGTTATATTACGTTGAATGTCCGTCTGCCCGAATGTCTTCCTGACTTCTTACTGCTAAGAGTCAGAGTTTGAACTAAATCGGCAAAGTGAAATTTTGCTAAGCGAAACATACCAAAATGTCTGGAAGATTTCAAGACATCTCAGCCTTAGCTATGGGTTTGGTTGTATTGCGATATAGTGTTGGAATTTAAATTTCACGCGTTTCGCATGTGCTCTTGATCTTAAACTTGGTCATGCTTCTCCCTCTGTAGCTCTTTCTTTTTGGCTATGTCACTGCGTAAAATTAACACACCCTGGCAAACATCTCATCTCAGACATCCAAACACCAGATAAATTCAACCATAGTTGCAATGCACTTAAAACCAAAAGATAGCCAAAAACACCAAGACAACGACAATATAATCAGTTAACTAATCCAGTTATTTCGGCTAAACTCTAACTAACACTAGGCAAGCTATGGATTTTTGGTTTCTCGGCAAAATTCGAAAATACCCACAGCTTCTACAAAGTCGTGATTTCGTGTGCCACATATTTTAGGCCACTTTTGGTGCGTGTAGTTTTAGTAGATTTGGAATTTTTTTTCTTGTCACTTCTGCAGCTTTGCTTTGGGGCCAATAAACGCTATAACGTTATCAGCCACATCAAAAGCGTAATAAATCCGTAATTGATTCTCTTGTGTGCTTGAAGTTAACTTAACCCAAATGAAAACAAACATCACAGTACACAATGGGTTTGGTAAACCAATTATATCGGCAAATAAAGTTTTTTGTTCCACAAAGTTCTATACACAAGTCCATAATTATAAATATTACAAAAAATTAGAAAAAAATTTAGCTCACTGACAAAGGATCACGAGACGTAACATCTTAATACATATTAAAAACTTACGAATTATAAATTAAATTATTTACCTGAAAGAAAAAAAAAACATAGATTTTTTAGTCAAAGAAATATAAAATATGTGAATATGAATATCTACACACAAAAAAATATTTTATGTCTCGAAATTAATTGATGCAATTAATTTTTAATTGAAATGTCTTCAAGCACAGAAATGATAGTATCAATTAAAAAATTAATTGATTCAATGAATTAATACTATTATCTTTTGTGATTGATTTTTTGTTTCAATTAAAAAATCATTGAATCAATTAAATTGTTAATTAAATATTTTTTAAAACTCAACTAAGACTTCAATTGGATACATTTTTGTGATTTTTTTGTTCTGTGTATAAAGAAAAACTTGGAAATATTTAATAGTCGGCGCTATGAATATTAGCCCCAAAACCTAAATGATGTAGACCCCAAAAAATATATGGAGAACTACAACACCAAAGTTCCATGTTTTTTGGGGAGTAACTTTAGTTTATTTTTGGGGCCCGTTTGCACAATGAAAATAAACCCCAATATTTCAATGAAAATGAACGCCAAATTTCTTCATGGGATTGTAACATATTTCGTGAGGCTTTTTTGCTTTCTGGTTTTTGACAATGGTGGCAACTATATAACCTCTTAACCCTTTGTCTACCGATGTTCACTTACACTGAAAAAAACATTTACGTGATATTAAAGATTACGCAACCTAAATTTTAGGATACGAAATTTACACAATATTAAAGACAAATTTCTTTAAAATAATGAAATTGTAATTAAAGTATGAACCTCAAAAATTTTTCTCATTCAATTTAGGACACAAATTTTACAAATTTTCGTCTCTCCCTTAAAGTCGCAAGTCTTTTAACTAAGCCTAATTTTCCTTAAAGTAAAGAAACACATGTTTGATTTAAAGAAATTGTCCTTAAATTAACTGAAATATTGAAACTTTAGATTTAAGATAAAAACGCTTCAAATATAGGCTAAGACTTATTTTGAGGATTTAGCGTCTTTGATTTAAGGGTTTTCTGGAATTATTAAAACATTTTTTACTTTGAAGTATCCGTTATAATTTGGAGTTTTAAACTGCCAGTCCTAGAATTAAAGCCAGATAGGTGGCTACATTTAAAGCCAGATAGGTCCTAGATTTCAAGCCAGATAGGTCGCTAAAAAATTTCTTTATTTTAAAGAAGCCGCATCTTTGGCTCGGAATCAATACCAAAATCCTTAAGGAAAGGTCAAAATCTTTGGATTTAAGTAAACTGTTTTTTTTTTTTTGAGTGTAGGAAAACGAAATCAAACTCTATTTCCCCACTCAGTTTCGATTTATTTCTCGACGTTATTTTAAAGGGTGATACGGTCAAAATTTGGTCAAGGGAAAACGCGTGTAAATCGGTGAAATCGTTTATTTAAAAAATCAAATTAAATTTCTTTTTCAAGTTCAATTAGTATAAAATTCAGGAAAAATATTCAGTTAGGCTTTCGCTTTTCCAAATCCGAATTGCCGGGCCTCACGCTTGACACCTGCCATCAGATTTTGTACAGCCACCTTGTCCACCTTCTTCGCCGCAGAAAGCCAGTTTGCCTTGAACTGCTGCTCGTCCTTAGCAGTTTTTTTGGTCTTCTTTAGGTTCCGCTTGACAATAGCCCAGTATTTCTCAATTGGGCGGAGCTCTGGCGTGTTGGGAGGGTTCTTGTCCTTGGGAACCACCTGCTCGTTGTTGGCGGCGTACCACTCCATGGCCTTTTTACCGTAATGGCAAGATGCCAAATCCGGTCAAAACAGTACGGAACAACCGTGTTTCTTCAGGAAAGGCAGCAGACGTTTATTCAAACACTCTTTCACGTAAATTTCTTGGTTGACAGTCCCGGAAGCTATGAAAATGCTGCTTTTCAAGCCACAGGTACATATGGCTTGCCAAACCAGATATTTCTTTGCGAACTTTGACAGTTTTATGTGCTTGAAAATATCTGCTACCTTTCCCCTTCCTTTTGCCGTATAAAACTCCTGTCCCGGAAGCTGCTTGTAGTCGGCTTTGACGTAGGTTTCGTCGTCCATTACCACGCAGTCAAACTTCGTCAGCATCGTCGTGTACAGCCTCCGGTATCGCGCTTTGGCCGTCGTATTTTGTTTATCATCGCGATTTGGAGTCACTACCTTCTTGTAAGTCGATAGTCCGGCTCGTTTTTTGGCTCGATGCACGGTTGTAGACGATACACCCAGCTTATTTGCGGCATCTCGGAGAGAGGTTAGGGTTTCGCTTGAAACTACCGGCAACTCTCTTTGTCATCTCAGCGGCTTCCGGTTTTCGATTTCCCCCCGATCCAGACTTCCTGGCTGTCGACAAACGTTCCCCAAACACTTTAATTACATTTGTAACGGTTGATTTGGCAACTTTTAGCGATTTTGCCAGCTTTGCGTGCGAGTAGCTCGGATTTTCGCGATGCGCGAGCAAAATTTTGATACGCTGCTCTTCTTGCTTGGACGGCATTTTGACAACTGAAGAGTGAATTCCAAAATCAAAATAGAAGCAACATTCTACACACACACACACCTTCAAAATGAGGGGTGTTCAGGTTTTGTTAAATGCAAAATTGAAAGAAATACGTCAAGTTTTATTTATTGACCAAATTTTGACCGTATCACCCTTTAAAGAGAGGCTTTAATCAAAATAATCTATAAATATTTCCCATATTGGTGAGCACTAAAATACATTTTTATAAACTCCATACAAAAATTATATCTTATATATTGGGTTCTTTTTTGTATTTTTTCGTACACTTGGAAAAATATTATAGACCAACTAGCGCTTATTTTCGTAAGCCATTTCACAATTCAAGAATCAAGTTTTCAGAACAAAGTCACATAGCACTTGATGTAATTGAGGTCGGTCCTCAAAATTAAAAATTTTGTTCTACGTGCTGTTAGTACAAGTAAAAATAGAAGAAAAATTTAAGTTTTTAACATTAGGTTTATTTCGGTAGTGAAAGGGACATAGTCCAAAGGAAGGCTAACGCGATTACCAATGGATTCCTACTGAGTAACACGTATTTAACTTTTTCCTAAAACTTCGTATTTTTTCCATCAATTAGGGTTCATTTTCACATGGTCCTTTAATTCAAATGTGAAAATTGGCCTAAATGTTATCCTGGGGTCGAGTTTCATGCTACAGTTACATTTTGTTGGGGTTCATTTCAATGAGCCTCATATTCAATATGAAGCGTAGATCCACACGAAAAAAATAATTTGTGGGCTCAATCACACAATTAATTAATCCAATTAATTTTTAATTGAAACGTCTTCAATCACAGAAATGATAGTATCAATCGCCAAAGCCAATTAAAAAATTAATTGATCCAATCAACAAATTAATTGGTATTATTTATTTTTGTTTTAATTAAAAAAATTTCAATTGAATATTTTTGAAAATACAATTAAAATTTTAATTGAAAATATTGTAGAGAAAATTTTCTCTGTGCAGTTGTGGCCTTGTTAGATTTGAGTTTTGAGGCTCATTTTCTTGGGGCCCATTTTCATAGCGGCCCTCCAATATTTGAAAATCGATTCGCTTAAAATCTCTTCTAACAACGAAATTTTACAACTAAAACATTTAAAAATAAATATCCCATTGTGCAAGAGAAATGACAATTATATGATCTAAAGCTTTTCTTGGCAGAACAGGACAGGAA
The DNA here is from genome assembly GCF_050003625.1 of Haematobia irritans. Lineage (NCBI taxonomy): Eukaryota > Metazoa > Arthropoda > Insecta > Diptera > Muscidae > Haematobia > Haematobia irritans. The sequence goes on along the minus strand of NC_134401.1, from coordinate 169,269,411 downwards.
ATCCCACAAAAAAACCTCAGATCGATTTTAAAATCTTGGGGTAGTGTAAAAAGAATTGCTGTTAAGTTGTTTGGCAAAACAAATGAAATTCGAGTCATTTGCATGTCTGGCTTTAATTTTAATAAAACACCAGCCTGACTTTAGCTAGCAAGCACAGAAACCATGGTGTTGCCTCTAATGAGTTGTGGCCATTTGGCGCCACCGACACTGAATACACTTGGCCTACGATGATGATGTGGATGTTTGTGCTGATGCTGATGTACAACAAACAGCCAAAAATGCCAGCATACCTGGCCTGGATCATGGATCATGTACTGTTACAGCTCCGACTTCCTCCTTCCCCGATAATACCGTATCGACTAGGGTCCACTGTGGCTTTGAATCTCTGGTCTGTCCGGCCGGCTGGCATTACTATGCAAGCGACAAATTTGTTTTTTGCATTCCAATTAGACCAAAATTCCGTATTGATGTGACCAACCATTCATCAAGTGAGTCTGATTACGCGTCTCATCTCATATGATTGCAGGCGCGATAAACATCACCAATTCATGCATAACACACAGTCCATGCAACAGGAACATGGCTTTACTCGCTTCTCACTTGCTGGCTGGGTTCGACTGCTATATGACCATCAGTCTATGGAAAACATGGATACCACCACCAACAACAACAACAGCCACAAATTATGGACCTTCATTCGTTGATTTTCTTTCATAGGTGGCTGATGATGAAGCTCCGTTGTATCCTGGGGCGTTAGCAAGTTGTAAGCTTCATTCTACTTTGTCCGGCTAGCTATAGCTAGCTGGCTGGCCAAAATGAATGTGTGTGAGCCAAGCTAGCCAGCCAGCCGAAGTCAGTTGGCTCCATTGGCCTTAGCATGCGTGTGGTTGGATGTGTATCTCTCCTTTTTGGTTTTGGTAACAGCAATTTTTATGTACAACAAGATGTTGCTTAGCAATGTTTTCCAATTATTTCGCAACAGCGTCTCATTAATCATGGAAATGATAAATCTGCAGCGCAGTCTCAACTAATGGGAGAATCGCTAAGGACAGGGGCTTTTCGAAAATGATTTACGAAACAATTTTAAAATTCAAATTTCCGATAAAAATTGACAAACCAATAAGGAGAGCATCAGGAAAATTCCCCGCTTAATTACTAACGGCGACAGGTAGAATTAATACACACAGGGTTACCTAGTAGAGGATCTAGTTGAAAATGTTGAAATCGATAACTGAATATTTTTAATTGTTATCGAAGCGATTCGAATCTAGTTCACAGAAAATAATCGTTTTATAGGATTGCGATGTAACGTTTAACAGACTAAGGATTCAAAAGTCGATAAAATAATTGGATTTTCAAGTAATCGATTTTTTTATAGAAAAGTCCAAAAGTCAAAGTCGACCAATCGATCTTTGTATATTTTGAAAATCGAATAATCGACTTTTGGTTGGTCAAAATCGGCGATGTGAATGAAAATGACCCCCAGGAAAATGAGCCCGAAATTATAACCAAAAATGTGGTGATGGGCTTTATAATGAATATGAACCCTATGAGGATGAGCCCCAACGAAATGTAACTAAGGACAGGGGCTTTTCGAAAATGATTTACGAAACAATTTTAAAATTCAAATTTCCGATAAAAATTGACAAACTAATAAGGAGAGCATCAGGAAAATTCCCCGCTTAATTACTAACTGCGACAGGTAGAATTAATACACACAGGGTTACCTTGTAGAGGATCTAGTTGAAAATGTTGATATCGATAACTGAATATTTTTAATTGTTATCGAAGCTATTCGAAGCTAGTTCACAGAAAATAATCGTTTTATGTTGAAATCGATAACTGAATATTTTTAATTGTTATCGAAGCGATTCGAAGCTAGTTCACAGAAAATAATCGTTTTATAGGATTGCGATGTAACGTTTAACAGACTAAGGATTCAAAAGTCGATAAAATAATTGGATTTTCAAGTAATCGATTTTTGTTGTTTTTTTATTTCAGCTTAAAACCATACATTGACTAAACTACAAGAGTAGCTTAACCAACAGAGGAAAAGAATGTTAGTCAAATTTATTTGGACAAAGCCCTATAGACTGCAAGATGGTTGGATGGACGCATGTTTCGGAATTACCACATTCCTTATCAGCATCCTCTACTTGCAGCAAAACTATCAACGAATTATCAGAATAAATTCAGGCAGTTCATTAAACCCAACAATGAACCACACTTGAACCTTCCGAAAAAAGGTTTTGTATGTTCAAAAAGTCAAAGTCGACCAATCGATCTTTGAATGTTTTGAAAATGGAATAATCTACTTTTGGTTGGTCAAAATCGGAGGTATTCTATCAGGAAAATGAGCCCGAAAGCCCAAATAAAAGAAAGCCAAAAATAAGGATTCAAAAGTTGATAAAAGAATCGGATTTTCAAGTAATCGATTTTTTTTTATAAAAAAGTCCAAAAGTCAAAGTCGACCAATCGATCTTTGTATATTTTGAAAATCGAATAATCGACTTTTGGTTGGTCAAAATCGGCGATGCGAATGAAAATGGCCCCCAGGAAAATGAGCCCGAAAGCCCAAATAAAAGAAAGCCAAAAATGTGGTAATGGGCTTCACAATGAATATGAACCCTATGAGGATGAGCCCCAACGAAATGTAACTGAAGCGGCGCTATGAATATGGGCCCCATGTAAATTAGCCCCAAAACCCAAAATAAGTAGGACCCCAAAAATGTATATGGAAAAACAACAACAACACCAAATTTGTATTGTAACTTCATTTTATTTTTGGGCCCGTCTGTATTATGGAAAAAATAAACCCCAATATTTCAAATTAAAATAAATCCCAATTTCCTTTTTTGCATTGTTTTTTGTTTTCAAGCCTATTTTCTGGGGGTTTGACAATAATGGCAACTATAGTATTGTATCACATCAATTTTTTCTGTTGACTGGACGGGTCCAAATTTCAGTTTGGGGTCGATTTTCAAGCTTCAGTTACATTTTGTTGGGGCTTATTTTCATGAGTCTCTTATTCATTATGAAGCGTTGCCCCACATTTGTGGCCTAGTTTCATTTGGGCTAAGGGGCCCATTCTCCTGAGAACCCATTTTCATGCCGCCAACCAAAGCATCAAAATCGATGCCAAAGTAAAATTTTGGGCTCATTTTCACTTTTAAATTAAAGTACCGTGTGAAAATGAACCCAAACTGATGAAAAAATATGAAGTTTAAAGAAACAATAAAAATGTGTTACAGAGTACGAATGTTTTGGGAATCGCGTTAACCCACTTTGGACTATGTCCATAAGAGAAAGTCTTAAATCCTAAAGTTTTAACCCTCTGTAGCTGACAACGTAATCTGACAGACATCGTAAAATAAATTTTAGTGCGTATCTTCCTAAAGTACGAAGCATCGATCTCTCTGCTCTGAGTACCTTTTCTCTTTATGCTCGCACATCGGTCAGTATTTGCTTAATAACCATATGTTTTTATGGAAAATATGGCCTAAAACTTTTTGATCAGAAATGTTAACGTACACCCAGAAAAAAGTGCCTTCGAAACTAAAGGAAAAAATTTTCATCAATATAGTTTATCCATTTTATTTCCATCAAGGTAAATTTTTGTGAAAAATAATAAAATTTACTCGTTTCAGTAAAAAAATCCTAAACTGTAAGCAGTTAGGAATAGTTCATTAACTAGAATAAGGCATGGAATTTTACTCATACTATTTTCTTCGCTGGGTATAAGAATTTACTACTGAAAAAGAAAATTTTATTCACCGATAACAAAGCATTCGTAAAAATAAACAAAAACCGAACTAAAACCAAGTTTCCTCAAAATTAGTAAAATTTCTTATAAAATGATAATTGCGACTTCCTTTATAATAGAAAGTTTTTCATACATACGAACAACACTTGGCATAGAAAAATATTTTAGTTCATTCGTACTAAGAAGTATGCAATCCTTTCAAAACTTAAGGAAACACACTTGTTAGAATATAGGAAATTTTCATAAATTTCTATTGTCTACATGTAATCGATACCTGTCATCGTAATCGATGTGTTTGCGCGTGGGTGTAATCGATATGTTTGCGAGTCGGTTGTTTTTACTAGTTGGAATCGCGTTGTTTTGGTACACGGAGAGATTGTTAAAAAATAATATGGTAAAATAATATAATAAATAACAAATAAAATATATAAAATATTTGTTATTTTAAATTAGTGAGAAAAATTTTCGTTTTTAAAAATAAATCTATCAATGTTCGTGATAGTGTATAAAGGAAGAAAACACCAGCAGAATAACAACCCTTTCATTTATCTTCATTTTGGAATCTTCAATTATCAGGTAATATTCAGTGACGCTAACCTTTTGGAACAAAAATGTTTTATGATTTTTTATATTTGTAGGTATTGAAATTGTAAAAGGAGGACAAAATCGTTAGGCAGCAACTTATTAAAAGTGAAAAGTACAAGAAGAAGAAAAAGTGCGTTTTACAGTTGATAATATCACACTGAAATTGGAAATAGTGGAATAATAAACAAATATTTCAAAGAGATTCGATGCTGTTGATTCTTAATAAATATATTCAATATATTAATAAAACATGTCTTTTATTGAAGATAAAGTTGCTTATAGAAATAAATAAAATTGTATTTAAAAACGAAGATAAGCAGTTCTAATTATGAAGTAAAAGTTTTACCACAAATGTGTAAGATTTGTCCAAATGAATGAAAAAATTTCAATAAAATCATTCCATATATGAATTCAAATTAGTTAAATTTTTTCATTCTGTAGTATAGTGGTACATAAATATAGGAAAATGTTAACTAATATATGGAATGCATTATACCTAATTTCTACGAAAATCACATCGTTCAAACAAATAAAAATGTCTTTGGCGCTATACGAAGTTCAACTTTCTTCACAATGAGTTCATTTTAACTTAAAGAAGGGGTTACTTTTTTCTGGGTGTAGGATATCAATTTAGAAATGAGGTCTGCTGGACTCCACGTCAGTTATATTATTAAAATTAGACCACCTCAACTACAGAGGGTTAAGGCCACACAAAAAATAATTCGGATACGGAACAAAAGTGGGAAAGCGAAAAAAGGCCCCACTTGAAAACGAACCCTAATCCCAAAAAGGAATTTGGGGTTCATTTTCATTTGAAATTTTGGGGTTTATTTTCGTAATGCAAACGAGGTCCGAAAATAAACTGAAGTTACTGCCCAACAGAACATAAAGATTTGGTGTGGTTGGTTTCAATATAATGTTTTGGGGTCCTACTTCATTTAGGTGCTTGGGACAAATTTTCATGAGGCTCATACCAGAGCGCAGTGTCAAAATCTCGAACATCAACAAAGAAAGTCGAAAATTCAAACTGTAGTAGAAACCGTTAAAACTTCAAATTTCCAATAAAAAAGTTGGAAAGTTGACTTTTAAAAATGTCGATAGTTGATAGTCAAGTTTTTCAAATTGTGAACAAATCGGGGTTCTAAATGGCCATACAATCTATATAACACATAAATGTCAACATCTGAATCTGAGAGTAAAATTCGATACATTTAGCACCAATCCACATTTTATCAAATCTCCATATACAACTTAATCGATATGAGCTTTCAAAATCGTCTCGTATAAAATTGTTATCACTGTGCCTTGGTGCATACCATTCTCGGTAGGATCCTGGCGATATTCGTTTGTTATTTGTTACTGGTGTTTGCTTGGATGGTAGGGGTAAATGAAAATGACGGTGACGTTGCCGTTGCCACCAATATTTGCAACAACAAATTAAGAAAACGAAAGAGACTTTGGCAGGCTGCTGAAGGAAGACCTTTAGCAGCCAGGCATTATTATTCATACATTCATTTATTTTTCTCAGCAGTTTTAGTTGTGTTTTTTCCGCTGCTGCTGCTGCTGCTGTTGCTTTTAGTGAACTTCCCACCATAATGAAGATTCTGTTTTTTTTTGTGTTTCTCAACAAAATCTTCTCTCCCTCTTGCTTTGGGTGTTGCGTTAAAGGATTGATCGTTTGTTTGATTGTTAAGCAATATGGGTACATAAATGATGGCCATTATCATGGTTTGCTACATAACACAGGCGTGTACTAAGATTTTCTGCAATAGCAACAATAACAACAGCAAACTATCAGTGGACAACGGAGGACAACTGCACCCGTAACACCAGCAACTTTAGGCCATAGAATCACCCAAGGAGAGAAACAACAAAAAAACCTCAACAACTTCCATTCACCAGCAGCATTCATGGCAAAAGGCTTAATAAATCCGTGGACCATGATGCCTTCACTGTCCCCAAAACAAACAAAAAAAACAGTGTTAGAGAATCACTTGATCTATGTATGCAAATGATAGTAAGAAACACTTGTTTATGATTGTTCATATGTCAAAGGTCAAAATATGGCCTTAAGTTTATCAGCTGTGAATCTAACACTTGTGATCTTTGTCTTTTATCACACATGAGTGTTGTAATGCTTTAAAGAAGTGAACATGGATTTGTTAGGTGACTACACTCAACAAAAAAAAAAGTTTACTTGGATCCAAAGATTTTGACCTTCCCTTTAGTATTTTGATATTGATTCCGAGCCAAAGATGCGGCTTCTTTAAAATAAAGAAATTTTTGAGCGACCTATCTGGCTTTAAGTCTACACTCAAAAAAAAGTGAACTCTCTATTTCACTAAAGCCAATTTAACTTTATTTTAGTTCATATAATTATTATGTTTGGAGAAAGTTTTCTTTACTCTAATAATTTGTTGTGTAAGTTAGTTAAATTAACTAAACCCAAGGAAAAAAATATACTCAAATGAAGCATAAATATTAACTAAATTCGTATCTTCCACAAAATAGTTCAGAATTTCTTTAAATTTGTAAATTTTACCAAAAATGCGTCCATCATGAACTTCGTATGTCACTAAAGACATTCTTGCAATTTTGAACTCCAAGTTTTTCCTTCAAACTATAAAATTTTCTTTAACAAGTGAAAAAAGTTAGTTATGTCTAATATATTTTCTTGAATTTGTCGAAAAATATTTAGTTATTTTTATGACATCGGCGTGATGCCAACGTTTGTAATACTGTTTAGTTAAAATTTTCTACAAATATTCAAAATTTTCTAAAATTAACCGAAAGTTTTCTTCCTGATGGGTTCACTGTTTTTTCAGTGTAGGACCAATAAAATTAAAATTATGATACAGATCTCATTTATCAAATTTTCATTTTCTTTTCGCGGTTTATTAATAAAAGTACTCACGTACAAACAAATGCCACTTTAAAAATCCACTTTATAAAGGATACATCATAGTAAAAATTGTTTTTTTTTTTTTTTAATTCCAAAAAAACTTTAAACCAAAGACGCTAAATCCTCAAAATAAGTCTTAGCCTATATTTGAAGTGTTTTTATCTTAAATCTAAAGTTTCAATATTTCAGTTAATTTAAGGACAATTTCTTTAAGTCAAAAATGTGTTTCTTTACTTTAAGGAAAATTTGCCTTAGTTTAAAGACATGCAACTTTAAAGGAGGAATGCGAATTTACAAAATTCGTGTCCTAAATTTAATGAAAAAAATTTTGAAGCAATGATTATAAACTTTATTTTAATAAAAATTTTATTATTTTAAAGAAATTTGTAAATTTTGCATCCTAAAATGTAGGTTTTGTTATCTTTAATATCACGTAAATATTGTTTTCAGTGTATGTGGGGGTTTGATTTCGAAAGGAGAGTGAATAATAATGTTTAGTACTAAAAGAATTTTTGCAGTTTTTCGCAATTGGTGAAAAAGTTAAGAACATTCTTACATGAATTATTGGAAACATTTAAAAAAAGTAGTATCCTTCAGAAGTCCAATTTCTTTAGATAGACGATGAATATATTAGGTAATCCAGGATAAACAAGTAAGGAAAGTCTACAGTCGGGCGGGGCCGACTATATTATACCCTGCACCACTTTGTAGATCTAAATTTTCGATACCATATCACATCCGTCAAATGTGTTGGGTGCTATATATAAAGATTCGTTCCAAATACAAACATTTAAATATCACTCGATTTGGACAGAATTTGATAGACTTTTACAAAATAGATAGACTCAAAATTTAAGTTGGCTAATGCACTAGGGTGGAACACAATTTTAGTAAAAAACAAGTAAGGAAAGTCTAAAGTCGGGCGGGGCCGACTATATTATACCCTGCACCACTTTGTAGATCTAAATTTTCGATACCATATCACATCCGTCAAATGTGTTGGGGTCTATATATAAAGGTTTGTCCCAAATACATACATTTAAATATCACTCGATTTGGACAGAATTTGATAGACTTTTACAAAATCTATAGACTCAAAATTTAAGTGGGCTAATGCACTAGGATGGAGCACAATTTTAGTAAAAAAAATATGGGAAACATTTAAATCTGAAGCAATTTTAAGGAAACTTCGCAAAAGTTTATTTATGATTTACGGCTCGATATATATGTATTAGAAGTTTAGGAAAATTAGAGTCATTTTTACAACTTTTCGACTAAGCAGTGGCGATTTAACAAGGAAAATGTTGGTATTTTGAGCATTTTTGTCGAAATCAGAAAAACATATATATGGGAGCTATATCTAAATCTGAACCGATTTCAATCAAATTTGGCACACATGACTATATTACTAATTGTACTCCTAGTGCAAAATTTCAACAAAATTGGGCCAAAACTCTGGCTTCTGGGGCCATATAAGTCCATATCGGGCGAAAAATATATATGGGACCTATATCTAAATCTGAACCGATTTCAATCAAATTTTGCACACTTGACTATATTACTAATTGTACTCCTAGTGCAAAATTTCAACCAAATTCGGCCAAAAATCTGGCTACTGGGGCCATATAAGTCCATATCGGGCGAAAGATATATATGGAAGCTATATCTAAATCTGAACCGATTTCAATCAATTTTTGCACACATGACTATACTACCAATTGTAGTCCTTGTGCAAAATTTCAAGAAAATCGGTATAAAACTCTGTCTGCTGGGCCCATATTAGTGCATATCGGGCGAAAGATATATATGGGAGCTATATCTAAATCTGAACCGATTTCTTCCAAAATCAATAGGGTTCTATTCTGACCCAAATTAGGAACATGTGCCAAATTTGAAGGCGATTGGACTTAAATTGCGACCTAGACTTTGATCACAAAAATGTGTTCACAGACAGACGGACGGACGGACAGACGGACAGACGGACATGGTTATATCGACTCAGGGACCCACCCTGAGCATTATTGCCAAAGACACCATGTGTCTATCTCGTCTCCTTTTGGGTGTTACAAACATATGCACTAACTTATAATACCCTGTTCCACAGTGTGGCGCAGGGTATAAAAATGAGGAATCTATTCAGATAAATCCAAGTATTTCAAAAGTATTAACATTCCCTTGCAGTTTTCTTTAGTTTATATTGAACTTATGTTTATGGTCATTGAACTTTATACCATCAAATATTTGAGACATACTTAACAAAAGGAAAATTTCATTGGTCTGTGGAAAATTTCGAAAAAAATAATCAAATTTAACTACAAACAAAGAATTTGCTTGCAATTAAAATAAGTTAAATTTAGCGTTAGCTTAACTACGGAAAATTTTTCGGTGTATGTTAGTTAAAGAAGTGCCGCCACTCCGAACACAACGGTTAGGTTAGAAAAACCATAGTCGCAGCCCTCTATTTTAGGCTAACATATACTATTCAGTCCTTTGTGGTACCACAGATGTTGAACATCTCTCTTAACAATGAATGTTGCCCGGCTCTTTTTTTAGTTCGATAACAAGGGACTTCCTTTTAATACCTGAATCCAAACGGCGTTTCACGTTACGGTGAAACCACTTAGAGAAACTTTGACACACTCAGAAATGTCTCCAACATTACTGAGAGGGGATAATACACCGCTGAAAAACTTTTTGTTGTGTTCGGCCGAAACTGGGATTGAACCCACGACCCTTTGTATGCAAGGGTGGCGTGGTAACCATTGCTGTACGGTGGCTCTCAAGCAGAACGGTTGTATGACAGGCAGACCGAATACAATTATGGTCCAGAGTTTTCTTTTATTCATCAGTATCTCGTAAAATTAGCCTGCGAAAAAATCGTTAATGTGTTGGAAAATATTAAAAAAGAAATGTGGGAATAGAAAACCCTACTAAACGGCAATTTTTCAATATTCCTGTCTACATTGCCGATAATAAGTTCTGAACACCCAGTAAAGAAATATGATCATCTCCTTCAGCATGTAATATGCTTTTCGCAACCATGTTATTTTCTCGTACATTATGTACGAGTATGTGATTTTGACAACCATTTTGTGGTTGACGAAAAAACAACAACATTTTTGGGGCAAAAATTATCCATGTTCTTCAATCAAAAAACATTTTGCTCCAGGAAGTGATCACGCTCCTTCTCTTCGTAAAGCTTTCCAGTAAATCGGATTCAAAGAATAGAATGTAGTCGATGGTAAAATTTCCACCCATCCAAATATCAAAAATGAGGCATTCAGATTTTGTCCCATGCACTAAAAAAAGATTTACGTGATATTAAATTTTAGGATGCGAAATTTACAAAGTATTGAGGACAAATTTCTTTAAAATAATGAATTTTTATTTAAAATAAAGTTTATACTCTTTGCTTCAAAATTTTTTTTCATTAAATTTAGGACACAAATTTTGGAAATTTGAGTTCCTCCGTTATTTCAAAAAAAAATCCTTAAAGTATAGAAACACATTTTTGATTTAAAGAAATTGTCCTTAATTTAACTGAAATATTGAAACTTTAGATTTAAGATAAAAACGCTTCAAATATAGGCTAAGACTTATTTTGAGGATTTAGCGTCTTTGGTTTAAAGTTTTTGTTTTTTTTTTTTGGAATTAAGAAAACATTTTTATACCCTCCACCATAGGATGGGGGTATATTAACTTTGTCATTCCGTTTGTAACACATAGAAATATTGCTCTAAGACCCCATAAAGTATATATATTCTGGGTCGTGGTGAAATTCTGAGTCGATTTGAGCATGTCCGTCCGTCCGTCCGTCCGCCTGTTGAAATCACGCAAATTTCCGAACGAAACAAGCTGGTACATGGTGTTAGTATATGGTCTCTAACAACTATGCAAAAATTGGTCCACATCGGTCCATAATTATATATTGCCCCCATATAAACCGATCCCCAGATTTGGCTTGCGGAGCCACTAAGAGAAGAAAGTTTCGTCCAATCCGGCCGAAATTTGGTACATGGTGTTAGTATATGGTCTCTAACAACTATGCAAAAATTGGTCCACATAGGTCAATAATTATATATAGCCCCCATATAAACCGATCCCCCGATTTGGGTTGCGGAGCCTCCAAATCGGGGGAGCCGAGCAAATTTCAACCAATCTGGCTGAAATTTGGTACATGGTGTAAGTATACGGTCTCTAATGGCCATGCAAAAATTGGTCGAAATCGGTTCCCTTGGAAAAGCAAAATTCATCCGATTCGGTTCAAATTTGTTACGTGATGTTAGTATACGGTATCCAACAACCATGAATGAATTGGTTCATATCAGTCCATAATTATATATAGCCCCCATATAAACCGAAAAGAATAGCAAATAGAAGATTCTTCTTTTCGAACAAATATTGAAAAAAATAGTACACTTTTTATGGTCCCTTCGCATCACGGAAGGTAAGTCATTTAAACTCACATTAAAAACAAGCCGGCTTGGGAGAAGTCTCTCCCTCCGACCAAATATCAACAAATGAAGCACCGTATTTAAAGTTTTTCAAGTCATGATTTGGCGCTTAGTCTTTTAAGAACTTCTAAACCAAAATTAAAATTTATTATGATTTCATTGTATATAATCAAAATTGACTATTGGCTTTAAAAATATGATGAGAAATTCAACATTGAAATAAAATATAGTTTGATTGACTAACTACTTTAATTACCCAGGGAATATTCTACTTGTTCTGTATAGTCTGTAATAAAATTTTTCAATCTCAACTTGAATGTCTTATGATTTTTTTTTACAAAAATTCTCGACATACAGAGATTTCAATTTAGATAATAATACCACGTATTGATAAAAATCTATCTAAATTTGTTTCACACCATAATTGTTACACAAATTACAAAACCATTCTCCTCTTTTAGTTAACTCTGTTTAATTTTAAGTATGTGAACAACGATGCTTATAGTTATTTTGCTTGAACTAAAGCTTTAATTAAATTTAATTTCAATTTATCAACCCCCGCTGAAAGCTATAAAATTAGAACCAAACTGAAAAGTAAAGTGCAATGGCAAACGCATGTAGGTGGTTATTATAATGATGGTGGTGGTGGTTGTGGTGGTGCTGTTGGTATTGGTAATGCAGCAGTCACAGAAATAGTATGCATGTACAAATGATTAGTTAGGAGCGCATGCGCAAATACCTAGCAAGGTAATCATAACTACAAGCCATGATATATGTTACACCACACATCACTGCAAGATATAGAACTGCACCAACACCAACCACTTAAAGTCATCAGTTTCAGTTGGCATTCCAAAAGGCACGAAAAAAAACAACAGAAAAATACCAAATTACAAAAAAAAAACTTTTTGGGGACTATATGAATTTTTGGTATTGTTGGCAAAAATAAATTGACGGCGCTTACCCTGCAATGGCTGTGTAAGGAACACAATACTCGTATAGACCGGCGTATAATAGACTCTTAATTATTATTTATGACGCGAAATTGGTGCAAAACTGTTGTGCCACTAACACAAGAAAGCAACAACAACAAGATCACTACGGCCACCACCACGATTTACAAAATAACGTAGGAAAAAACAACATGGAAAATGTTGTTATTACAACCATAAAACACTACAAAACATAATAAAAAATGATTTTGATAAGTTCGAGGGGGTATCTGAGGGCAAAGGAGCAACAATACCACACTCCTTGGAAAAAAATTTTCGAAAAAAGGGTGCCCCCAGCAGCCGACACCTGTGTGTGCTTTTAATGTTGTTTTTTTTTTTTAACAATTATAAATATATTTTTTCATACCTTAACATTGCCTGCTAGAAGTGATATAGGCAAGCACCAAAGCCTGCCAAGACAGTGTTTGGAGATTACAAAGAATATAAATTGTTTTACGATATAAAGACAAAAATGTCAAAATTTCATATTATCGAGATTTTACAATAAGATTTAAATGGTATGGAGCTATAATAAAAATTATGAAGAACTACACAAATTTACAAATCAAAATTTACAAATCGAGTTATATTCTCCGATTATCGATAAAAATTAGTTAACGACTTTATCGATCGATCAAAGAACAGTTATCAAACGATTATCGATTAATGATTGTAGAGAATTGATTTATATTCTATCGAAGTATATATGATTACACCGTTAACAGAATCTTAGGGCGTTTTCATTTCGTAAAAAATATGTTGCCTTGGTGTTACACTATTTTTTGCCTCATTGTATTTTTGCCCAAATGATAGTATCATTCCAAAGTTATTGTATATTCATAATATTGTGAGTGATTCAGGATGTAAAATCTATGACATTGTTCTTTATATTTTGCAAACAATTCCTAGAATGTTGCACCTTTTTCCCAAACGATATCGCCATTAATTTTTACTGCGAACTTTTTCGATTTTTATTTAAGTTCGTCAAATTTTAGGTTTGAGTTTTTTTATAACGCTTTATTTAATTACTGAGCTTTTCAACATCGATGGAAAGAAAAGAAATCGAAATTGGAGATTTTTTATGCTGGATATTCCATTTTTGAGCCATGGACCTCATGACCATTAAATTGTCCAAAAAAACAGAAATAAAACAAATAAAAAAGTTTTGCAAAGGAGGGAGTTCTTTCGAAAGAATATTCAGTAAAACCTCTCAAACATGGAGAGTTGCCTGGGATTGTTTGCGATAGTAACACATTAAAATTAACCTCTTATACCTGGACACCTCTCAAAGGTGGACAAACTCTAGGGGACCGTGGGTATCCACCTTTCGGAGGTTTCACTGTATTTGTATTAAGGTTAGGTGGCAGCCCGATGTATCAGGCTCACTGAGTGCTGCCCGATTCCATGTTTGGCTCAAGGGACCTCCTTTTTATAGCCAACTCCGAACGGCGTTCCACATTGCAGTGAAACCACCTAGAGAAGCTTTGAAACCCTCAGAAATATCACCAGCATTTTACCAAAAAATTATCAATGCAATGACAATTACTCACAACCTTGAATCACTCGGTTTTACACAAAAACTCGGAGCAAGGGTGCCTCATGTGCTCAACGAATAAAACGAAGGATAACGCGTTCATATTGATACTCAACATCTAGCAAGCCAACGAGCAACACGCAGACACAAAACACGCTTTTTGTATCAAATCATCACAGGCTATGAGAAATGGTGTCTGTACGTTAATATGAAACAAAGAAAGGAGTGATTGGCCACAGGAGCGATGCTGAAGCCGAGTTTTTGGTCCCAAAAAAGGCCATGTTCTGATTTTGGGATTAGTAGGACATGGTGAACGGGGAAATGCTCAAACAAAACGCCAGTATTTTAAGACTATTGAGTCCATACACGCAAAAAAATAATTCTTTCCTCCCAAACGAAATTTTAGACAAACAAAGTTCGTTTCTCATTCGCTTTTCGCTGTAAGGAAGTATATTTAGAAGAAAAGTATATACTGTTTGTGATAAACGTTTATTCTTTTCCAGGATGTAAAAACAATCTTATAAAGACAAACTCAAAAAAAAAACATTGCTTTCTTGCTAATTGCATTTTCCCTTACATCTTTCTCACATCCACGAGACTTTTTTAGTTCTTAACACCAACAATGTAGAAGAAATTATACGATTTTATAATTTTTTAATTTTTTTTTTACCTTTCGCATGGACGGAGAATCGAACCGCGGACCATGCACTTTGTAAGCCAACACACTAACCACTGAGCTATGTACCTGTTATGGTCATCAATAGAAAAATATCCACATAAGTTATATTTATATAGCATAGCTTGCGGCGCCCACGAACCGAATAAACAAAGTTTATTTAACAGAAACAACCATTTAGTTTGGCACCGTGGTGCAGTGGTTGCTACGTCCGACTTGCATGCCAAGGGTCGTGGGTTCGATCCCTGCTTCGACCAAAGTTTTTTTTTGTTTTTTTTTTTTACATATATTCCAGATATGTTCGGAAGATTCCGAAAAAATGTTCAACATTACATTGTAGTATATTAAATTTTGAACTGTAAAATGTGTTAAAGACCTAAAGTCAGAAAAGAACAGTGTTTGATATAAACGAAATGGACTGTGTTGTTGTTTCAAAAATAACTTTTTTTATTGAAAAAATAAAAATTTTGTAACAAACGAATTTTTTTGGTGATAAAAGTTAAAAATTTTCGAAGTAATTCAAAAAACTCTAACAAAAGAAAAACGTTTTCGGTACACGTTTTCCAAACTTTTTTTTCTTTGCGTGTAGCAGAGCTGGAAATTTATCGATGGTAGTGTCGATAGTTATTTTTGCGTCTCTGTCGATAGCGTTACGGACTATCAATAGTATCCATTTAAATGGCATCACTTCCATATTTTTTGTTGTATACTACAATTGCAGCGTCTTTTCAACCAAATATTTAGGCTCTTTTGCAAGGTTCAGCTAGGCAATGTAGAGCTCATTGCTCCACTACCACTCCCATTTTGCCTAGGTCGTCAAAACAGCTCACCAACAGCTCGAATGGGCCGTTCTTCAGCGTCCATCCTACACTCAGGGTCTTACATCTACCGACTATCACATTTTTCTATCTCTGTCACACCAAATGAGTGGTGTTACCTTCGATGGCTAAGAGGACCTTAAAATTTGACTCAACTTTTTTTCGACACCAAACCGGCCGACTTTTTTGCGAAATGGCATCAGAAAATTGGAATTAGTCATTGTTTAATTTGTATACCCTGCGTCACACTGTGGAACAGGGTATTATAAGTTAGTGCATATGTTTGCAACACCCAGAAGGAGACGAGATAGACACATGGTGTCTTTGGCAAAAATGCTCAGGGTGGGCTCTTGAGTCGATATAGCGATGTCCGTCTGTCCGTGAACACATTTTTGTAATCAAAGTCTAGGTCGCAGTTTTAGTCCAATCGACTTCAAATTTGGCACAAGTATGTATTTTGGCTCAGAATAGATCCCTATTGATTTTGGAAGAAATCGGTTCAAATTTAGATATAGCTCCTATATATATATATATATATATATATATATATATATATATATATATATATATATTTCGCCCGATATGGACTTATATGGCCCCAGAAGCCAGAGTTTTACCCTAATTTACTTACAATTTTGCACAAGAAGAACAAGTAGTACTATAGTGAAGTGTGCCAAATTTTTTTGAAATCGGTCCAGAGTTAGATATAGCTCCCATATATATCTTTCGCCCGATATGGACTAATACGGTCCCAGAAGCCAGAGTTTTGCCCCAATTTGGTTGAAATTTTGCACAGGGAGTAGAATTAGCATTGTAGCTATGCGTGTCAAATTTGGTTGAAATCGGTTCAGATTTAGATATAGCTCCTATATATAGTTTACGCCCGTTTTACACTCATATGACCACAGTGGCCAATCTTTTACTCCGATTTAATTGAAATTTTGCACAGGGAGTAAAATTAGCATTGTAGCTATGCGTGCCATGTTTGGTTAAAATCGGTTCAGATGTAGATATAGCTCCCATATATATCGTTCACCCGATTTACACTCATATGACCACAGTGGCCAATCTTTTACTCCGATTTAATTGAAATTTTGCACAGGGAGTAAAATTAGCATTGTAGCTATGCGTGCCATGTTTGGTTAAAATCGGTTCAGATGTAGATATAGCTCCCATATATATCGTTCACCCGATTTACACTCATATGACCACAGTGGCCAATCTTTTACTCCGATTTAATTGAAATTTAGCACAGGGAGTAGAATTAGCATTGTAGCTATGCGTGCCAAATTTGGTTGAAATCGGTTCAGGTTTAGATATAGCTCCCATATATATGGTTTTCTGATTTCGACAAAAATGGTCAAAATACCAACATTTTCCTTGTTAAATCGCCACTGCTTAGTCGAAAAGTTGTAAAAATGACTCTAATTTTCCCAAACTTCTGATACATATATATCGAGCGATAAATCATAAATAAACTTTTGCGAAGTTTCCTTAAAATTGCTTCAGATTTAAAAGTTTCCCATATTTTTTACTAAAATTGTGTTCCACCCTAGTGCATTAGCCAACTTAAATTTTGAGTCTATAGATTTTGTAAAAGTCTATCAAATTCTGTCCAAATCGAGTGATATTTAAATGTATGTATTTGGGACAAACCTTTATATATAGACCCCAACACATTTGACGGATGTGATATGGTATCGAAAATTTAGATCTACAAAGTGGTGCTGGGTATAGCATAGTCGGCCCCGCCCGACTTTAGACTTCTTACTTGTTTATTATAATTTTTTTCAAATTGTAACTAATTAGTTGTTTGTAAAGAAAAGGATTATTATCACCCCAAAAATGTTTGAAGGGCATAATGTAAAAAGTAAAATAGGAATATTTTTGCTGCAAATTATTGTTTTCTCGCGAAACATAACATGCTTGCCGTAATTAGATATATAATTTCTCAGTAAATTACATGGTTGCGAAAAACACATTACATGTTTTCCGTGAAAAAGTCACATTATGCCCTTGAAACATCTTTGGGGTTATTTTCTTCTCTACGTGAACTAAACCGACAATGAGTTAATAGTCCATGTGAGACTGCCACCATGCGTAACAAAACCTACTTGGGTTAATTGATGGAACAGGAATTCAAATTTCCTGAATAGGAAATTCGAATAATTATCGGTCCAAATTAGGGACCTTATCGGTCCCTAATTTGTGTCAAGTTTCACGACGACATATTGTAGGATTACAAAGACAGACAGACTGACATATTACATATATTTTTAGCCAGGCAAAATATTGACATTCAGACCTAAATTGAAAGAATGATTCTGTTCTTGAACAAGTTTTTTGTTTTTAAATTTTAAATCCATTTAAAAAAGATTTTCGAAAGTCACCTCCTGCATATTTATCATGATTATTATTTTTTTTTACAGAATTTATAAACATCAAACCTCTAACACTGTGCCAATTTAGTAGTGGCTGTTTAACAAACAATTCGATCACAACATCACATTGTGTCCAGTCCAATCCCTTCCCGTTCATAGTCCAGCACCCATCAACCGCATGGTGGCCTGCGGTCTTAACAGCCTCTGGTTGTCGTAAACGGCATTACGAAGTCATAGTGCCACCTGAATGTTATGCTCATTTTACACAAATTGTTTCATTGTTACGATTTCACAATTCACACAGACAGAAAGCCACGATGGAGCCGTAAATCAGTCTTACAAGCCTTGTTTCACTGCCATTTTGACAATGCCCCAATAGATGGATAGCTAACTGAAAGGACCGAAAGACAGAGGAGACGACAGGCATTTGTTGGTTGGAACGGATATGGGGGCCACAGCATCAATTGCTTAAATTAACCACAACGCAAGCGAACAAAATGATTTATATTCACCATTCAATGGTGGCAGCAGCAGCAGTTTTCTACAGTAACTGCATTTGAAATTTTCTATTATTATAAGATCAATATTTTGTTAATAGTTTTTTTTTTTTTTGCTATCGTTATGTATTTCAATAACACGCTTATGGGCTAAGATGGTAGGTGTGTTTACCTCAAAAAAAAAAAAACAAAAACAAATGCAATGAAACTATTCTTAACGAATATTGTCTATTTTTTTATAGCAATTTTTGTTGATTTTTTGATCGAAAATAATAAAATTCAGCATTTGGGTTGAATAGCTGCAAGGTGGTGCTCATGCCAAAGGCAGAAACTTTTGTATGCGGATTGTCCATTAATTAACCTAATAAACACTTAATAGAAAATAATTTGAATTTTTGGTTTTCATAATGTGACAATGAAAAATGGATCCATTAGATAACTGGAAGTGACAATGTGGTCGTATTCGAAATGTGGTGAGGGGGCGAAAATGGTTCCAAGTCAGGATTGATGTCCAGAAAGGTTTTGCTGTGCATTCGATGATATTGCTGGAGACTGATCTACTGAGAGCAAGACTCTTAACTCGGAATTGTGAAGTCAAAACTTGGAACGTCGGAAGGAAGAAATCGCCCAGAGCGGTCAGCCTTGAGGTGGTATTGTGTTCAATTAGAATAACTTTTGACTATAAAAACGTACCCCTGGGGCAGCAGAATGAGACAGTGATTATCCATCTTCTGAAAATCCCATTGTCTTAGGTATCTCGCGTACGCTGAAAAAATATTGCCGTGAGACCAGACTTTCCTTGTCCTTCCAATACGAATGCGAATATGGCTTAGCATGGAAGACGCATTTCTCCGATATAAAGTTTTAAACTTTTCAATGAAGTAGTTTTGTCCTTATAGTTAAGTGATTCGACTTAAAAAATTAAGCCGTCCTTAAATTTGTTGATTTTTTGTATCTTGACTACAAAGCAAACTTCTTTACTAAGCAAAATTCGGATTCGTATTTTAAGGACATGAAATCTTTGGTCTCAAAACAATATTTTTTCAGTGCACATTTTTTAATGTTATATCCCATCACTAAGAATTTTGTTTATTTTTTTATTTTTATTAATATACCACCATAGGGGTATATTAACTTTGTCATTCCGTTTGTAACACATCGAAATATTGATCTAAGACCCCATAAAGTATATATATTCAGGGTCGTGGTGAAATTCTGAGTCGATCTGAGCATGTCCGTCCGTCCGTCCGTCCGTCTGCTCAAATCACGCTAACTTCCGAACGAAACAAGCTATCGACTTGAAACTTGGCACAAGTAGTTGTTATTGATGTAAGTCGGATGGTATTGCAAATGGGCCATATCGGTCCACTTTTACGTATAGCCCCCATATAAACGGACCCCCAAATTTGGCTTGCGAGGCCTCTAAGAGAAGCAAATTTCATCCGATCCGGCTGAAATTTGGTACATAGTGTTAGTATATGGTCTCTAACAACCATGCAAAAATTGGTCCACATCGGTCTATAATTATATATAGCCCCCCGATTTGGCTTGCGGAGCCTCTAAGAGGAGCAAATTTCATCCGATCCGGCTGAAATTTGGTATCTGGTGTTAGTATATGGTCTCTAACAACCATACAAAAATTGGTCCACATCGGTCTATAATTATATATAGCCCCCATATATACCGATTCCCCGATTTGGCTTGCGGAGCCTCTAAGAGAAGCAAATTTCATCCGATCCGGCTGAAATTTGGTACATGGTGTTAGTATATGGTCTCTAACAACCATGCAAAAATTGGTTCAAATCGGTCCATAATTATATATAGCCCCCATATAAACCGATCCCCCGATCTGGCTTGTGAAGCCTCTAAGAGAAGCAAATTTCATCCGATCCGGCTGAAATTTGGTACATGTTGTTAGTATATGGTCTCCAACAACCATGCAATTGGTCCATATCGGCCCATAATTATATATAGCCCCCATATAAACCGATCACCAGATTTGACCTCCGGAGCCTCTTGGAAGACCAAAATTCATCTGATTCAGTTGAAATTTGGTACGTGATGTTAATATATGGCCTCAAACACCCATGCAAAAATTGGTCGATATCGGTCCATAATTATATATAGGCCCCGTATAAACCGATCCCCAGATTTGACCTCCGGAGCACCTTGGAAGAGCAAAATTCTTCCCATTCGGTTGAAATTTGGTACGTGATGGTAGTATCGGGTATCCAACAACCATGCAGGAATTGGTTCCTATCAGTCCATAATAATATATAGCTCCCATATAAACCGATCCCCAGATTTGACCTTCGGTGCCTTTTGGAGAAGCAAAATTCATCCGATCTGGTTGAAATTTGGTACGTGGTGGTAGTATATGATATTTAACAACCATGTGAGTTGAAATTTGTGGATGACAGTCTTTCGTAGAAGTTTCTACGCAATCCATGGTGGAGGGTACATAAGATTCGGCCTGGCCGAACTTACGGCCGTATATACTTGTTTTTTTGTAAAGTTTTGCCTACTATTTGAGTTTCCCAAATACTTCAGATCCATTGTCACTCATCAAATCCAAGTGATGTACTTTCCAAGGATATAGGCAACACAATTACCTGAATAACTTCATACACTTTTACTTCAATTCATTCGTGTATAATAAATTATCGCTTTCTTTGGAATTCTTTGTTGACCGGAGATGTCTCAGTTTTGAAACGCGATGACAATTGTTGAGATCGCACACAACATAACAACAACAACAACAACAAAAACAAATAATTTTTTGATAGAGAGCACCCCACATGAAATGACCTGGGAGGATGAAGATAATAATGGAGCTCTTGCTTGATTGCGGGTCCGTTGTCTTTTGCTCATTCTGGGTTGATTCTACATCTCTCCATCCCTCATACCGCAAATGGTCACATGTTCTCTATATGTCTATCCATTTAAATGCATTCGTCAGTTAGTCCGTCAGTCAGTCCTGGCAGACTCTGTGGTCTCCAATGAATGGAAACTTTTTTTGTCGGTATTTTCCTTAGCTTGGTTGTTGTTTTTGCTTTACATCTCGTTAGTTTCATGATGCTGTTAATTAGCTTTTTACATGTCTCTGACGATTGCACAGGCATCTCAACCAGCAATGAAGACAGCAGCTATGAATATTTGTACCGTTTGTCGTTGTCGTCGTCATCATACTGAACGTTGTCCTCATCATCATCATCACCATCGTTGTAGTCAATGTTGGTTGTTGAATGAAATGTTTATTTGCAACATTTTGTGCCATGTCTCTGGATAGCCAGAGACATTCATCCTATACAACTCCAGTTAGGTTTTCATTTGATTATGTTAAAGGCAGCAGCATCCGATACAAAAAGGGATGCCATACAAGAATTTCACATTTTGGGGATTGACTTTAATTTTCATGTGAAACATTTCCTTGAACACAAGATTAAAAACCATCATTTATTGTTCATAAGAAACAGAAGATGTGATTTTTTTTAAACTATGTTCACATGAGATGAACTCAGCGTTACAGTTGAGTCACTTTAGTGTCAAATTCGCCACTTTTTGATATTTCTTGTCATACTTTTTACATTTTTTGTACCAGACTTGTCATATTGTGTCACTTTTTAATTAATTCCTTTTTCACTGCATTCTATGCATTAGAATTCATTCATTCCAATGATGTCAATATCACCATAGACAAAATTGATTAAAAAACTTTCTAGAAAAATTTGGCACAATTTTGAGTACTCTTTGCATGGCTATATGTACAAATTTTATCATTTAATATCCCATGATGGCAAAGTTTTAGTACATTTTGACCGAAATTCGGTTCCTAACAATTTTGTAATCCCCAAATACGAAAGGACTCTATTGTAAAACTTGAAATTTTTGAGGTTATACGTGCTCAGAACGTTTTGAACATATGAGCGCTTTCTGTACTATTTACGTCAACTTCATCTCGCGCAAAAAATGTAATTAAATCGTGAACATTTTCGTGCGATTATTTTTTTACAACTTCCGACGTGGATTAATGCAACAACAATGCATCAATGAACTTAATTCAGTGCCAATCGACGGTATGAATTCAAACGAGGTCATAGTTCACTCCAAGACGAATTTCGTAAAGGTCGCCCAAAAAATTTTTATTTTAGAAACCATTGGTGCTTTGCGTTATGTGACCTAAACAAAAGCACCGTGCAACATAATTTTTCTATTCGCGGTGCTTGAAAACACGTTCATGTGATCGTGACAGGTGATGAATCGTGGATTTAGGCTTACAAGTCCGGAAGTAAGTAGCAGTCGACTGGACGGATATTCAAGATGAGCCAAATCCCACAAAAATTGCTTGCGCTCGAAGCACTTCCAAGGAAATGATCGCCTGTTTTTCGGAAAAACTGGACATGTCGCGATCTTAACACTAGAACATCGCAAAAGAGTAAATTTGAGTGGTATACAATCATTTTTTGTCAGCTGCCTTCCAAGAAATCAAGGAAAAAAACCGCAGAGACTCTTCACCACGACAATCCGAGCTCTCACATCGGGTCAAACTACTGCAGTTTTAAGCACTCAAAACATCAATTTGATGGGTCACCCGCCGTATAGTCCTGACCGAATGACTTATTTTTATTCCCCTACGTAAAAAACGAATGACGAATGTTACCTCAATCAGTATGGCAAAAGCGTTTCGACAATTGATTCAAATGCATGCAAAAGACTATAGATGATTAATGGCCTAGCAAAAAAATTGGAAGTTGTTCCACAAACATTTCTTTTAAAGCGCATCCTGGAACCCCCATCAAATTTTTTCCACCTCCGATGCAGTCCTTCTGGACAAGTCCACAAACATTTCTTTTAAAGCGTATCCCGGGATCTCCTATCGATTTTTTTTCACTTCCGTTTCAATCCTTTTGGACAAATCTTAGAAAGTACGGAATCAGGCCGTTTTAAGTGAAAATTTAAGTTTTGAACAGTTAAATTTCGCAAAAAATAATAGAAAGTCAATAAAAAGTAAAAAATAATAAAACAAAAAAAATAAAAATTTATCCTCGCTGGGATTTGAACCTGTGCCGTTTGTCTTTTTCACTTCCATGGAAGTTCTTTTGAGAAGATTTTGCAAATTACGATATTTATTATTTTTTATTGATTTTTAATTGAAAAAATATATCTATACAAAAATATATGCAAAAAAAACAAAATTGAAACTATTTATAACATAAAAAAAATTTAGAAAAATATTTTAAAATTATTAAATAAAAAAATTTACGCTGGTGAGATTTGATCCAGCATTCTTTATTTTTTCATTCACAATAATAAAGAACATCTCAGGAAGTAGTTAGAATGTCATGCCGTGGTGTAATATTAGGTTCATGTCACATGTCAATGGCGTTTGTGACTGAGTGTGCTAAGGCGTTCTGTTATGGTGCCAACAGACCCAGATTCAACCCCCGGTGGAAGCGAAGAAGATTTTCAATTTGTAAAAATTAGATTATAAGAAAATAAAAGTGCAACAAAAAATACTGATAAAAATAAAAAGTGAAATGGGAAAAAAATTTTTGCTTTTTTTTTTTAATTTCTTCATCCAAATGAACTTCCAAGGCACAACTTCTAAAACAATGCAAAGAATCCAAAAATGGTGTACATCCGTCCTATGACAAGTCCATGTAAAATTCTCTGAAGATGATACAAGTTTGTACTACTTCCGGATCACAAATTGGGGATCCAAACTATTTTTTTGGAAGCTCTTGTTTTATTGCGGGGGGGGGGGGATATTTTAAAAAACAATAAAGCTATTTTCCATGATTAATATTTGGTTTTGTTCTCTAATCCTGTACTATGAAGAAGAATTAATTCTTCTTGTTCTAGTTGTAAAAACACAATAGAACAAATCCATGTAGACATAACTTTAGTATGATTTGACCGAAAATCGGTAGCTCCAAACACGATGTCCAAACGATGTTCTATGTTTCGATATGGATTTTGAAGTTTGCTTTGTTATAGAACCATTAACAAAGGAAATATCGACTAAATTTTTCTAAATTGATCCTCCATCGTATAGATCGTTCCCAAGATTTTACTTTTGTGAACTTAAAAGTTGCTGGTTTTACACTATCTGCCTGATATTTTAATTCTGGATTTTACAACCTTAAAAATGTTTTTAAGTTAGTTTGTACGATATATCACATATAAGCAAATCCGGAATTTCATATTTTGACCATTAGGAAGGGGGAATTCACATCCGATTCTCGTAAAATTTTTAATATGGCATATTCATTTTTTTTCAATTATTTGTTTGAGCATCGGATCATGAATTTGGTGTATCACTTGTTATTTCCACCAACAATTCGATTTGTCTTTAATCTTTGCCCAATTTTGATTTTTCTACAGCTGGAGCTAAAGTTGCCAATCCTTAAAGGAAGATATATGAGTTACCTTGCTTTTTTTCCTATTTTATTAAAATATACCAAAATATAAATATATTTTTCCATATACGAAATCTTTTAATGACATCCCTATTCACATAGTTCAGCCTCATCTCCTTTATTTTTTAATGGTTTGTCTTTGGTCGTTTGAAGACATTTGATGTGCTACGAATTTTTAAGTAGGCGCGCCCGGATCCGTTTTCTTATTACTTTTTTTTCTTACATTTTATAGAGGAAAACATCAGCAACAATATTGCATAGCAGAGCATTTCTTCCTTGCATGTTGCTGTTACCACTATAGCACTGATGTTACTGTTATTGCAGTTCTACTACTGCTGTTAAGGATGCTGCTGGTGATGCGAGCTACCGCTGGTTTTCTAGTCTTTCTCGCCCCCCTTTATTCACATAATGTTGGTAATAAAAATTTGAATAGAAATTAATCTAAAAAGTTTAACCGTTACCAAATAGTGAAGAAATATGGGGTGCAAGGAAATTTCATGAAAGAAATGACAGAAAAGATGTTGGAAAGAAAGCTCATTCGAAAGACACCTTCCATTTTGAACTATGTTCTAAACCCAGGAAAGCTTATTCACCTAACGCCACTACATTGCTGCTGTATTTAGTGGATATTTTGCACCGTGGTTTAAATTTAAAAATTATTTCTATGTTTTCCACAATACGTAAATAGTTGGCCGGTCAGCAGTTCAGTCACCAATGCAGCCAACCGTGCAACTAGCCGATTTATATATTCATAAATAATGACAAAATTGCATTTCCCTAATGTCTCTATGTAGTAAAGAATATTCCCTCCTTTGCATCCTTTGCTCATCTGATGATGATCATGAGAACGCCAGAGATAACTATAAGCTGAGGCTGAGTTTGCTTGTTTTTCTCTGTACATCTCTGTAGCGTTTTTGGTAGTACACAATTAGATGAATTGCATGCTCCCATGTTCCATAAAGGCTTCTGAAGCTTAGATAGGATTTTCTGAGTATTGCCCTCCTCTTTCGAAATACTTCAATTGGTATCCTCCATGCACTCTATGGCATACGTTTGACCACTGCATTCCATTCGCCAGAAAGGTTTGCATGATGCAGCTGCGTAGATTTTATACGATTGACTTCCAGCTATGCATGCGATTTATCATTTAACATTTGTACCCATGGTTGGTCAAGCGTCGATTAGTAAGAGGCTCGAGGCCTCATTTCAATGCTTCATTTTGTTAAAGGCAGATGTAAATGAGCTTTAAAAATTTTGTTTGTTTTCTGCACAAGCTTGTTATTGGAAGGGAGCCACCGTGGTGCAATGGCCAGCATGCCCGCCTTGCATACACAAGTTCGTGGGTTCGATTCGACCCAACACCAAAAAGTTTTTCAGCGGTGGGTTATCCCACCTCAGTAATGCTGTTGACATTTCTGAGGGTTTCAAAGCTTCGCAAAGTGGTTTCACTGCAATGTGAAACGCCGTTCGGACTCGGCTATAAAAAGGAGGTCCCTTGTCATTGAGCTTAACATGGAATCGGGCAGCACTCAGTGATAAGAGAGAAGTTCGCCAATGTGGTATCACAATGGACTGAATAGTCTACGTGAGCCTGATACATCGGGCTGCCACCTAACTTAACCTAACCTAACCTTGTGATTGGAATAAAACGTACATATCAAAGCTCATAGTCATCGGGAATTTTAAAATAATTTCGCATTGAAATACTCAACAGTATTTAACATAAAGCGTTTTCTTTTTTATAGATTTTTAAATCTTTTATCATAAAATTATACTTTTGATTTTACACATAATTATACACTGCGCCACACTGTGGAACAGGGTATTATAAGTTAGTGCATATGTTTGCAACACCCAGAAGGAGACGAGATAGACGCATGGTGTCTTTGGCAAAAATGCTCAGGGTGGGCTCCTGAGTCTATATAGCTATGTCCGTCTGTCCGTGAACACATTTTTGTAATCAAAGTCTAGGTCGCAGTTTTAGTCCAATCGACTTCAAATTTGGCACAAGTATGTGTTTTGGCTCAGAATAGAACCCTATTGATTTTGGAAGAAATCGGCTCAGATTTAGATATAGCTCCCATATATATATTTCGCCCGATATGGACTTCTATGGCCCCATAAGCCAGAGTTTTACCCTAATTTGCTTAAAACTTTGCATAAGAAAAACAATTAGTACTATAGTCAAGTATGCCAAATTTTATTGAAATCGGTTCAGATTTAGATATAGCTCCCATATATATCTTTCGCCCGATATGGACTAATACGGTCCCAGAAGCCAGAGTTTTACCCCAATTTGGTTGAAATTTTGCACTAGGAGCACAATTAGTAGTGTAGTCAAGTGTGCCAAATTTTATTGAAATCGGTTCAGATTTAGATATAGCTCCCATATATATCGTTCACCCGATTTACACTCATATTGGCCACAGCGGCCAATCTTTTACTCCGATTTAATTGAAATTTAGCACAGGGAGTAGAATTAGCAATGTAGCTATGCGTGCCAAATTTGGTTGAAATCGGTTCAGATTTAGATATAGCTCCCATATATAGCTTTCGCCCGATTTACACTCATATGACCACAGAAGTCAATTTTTAACTCCAATTTAGTTGAAATTTTGCACAGGGAATAGAATTAGCATTGTAGATATACGTGCCAAATTTGGTTGAAATCGGTTCAGATTTAGATATAGCTCCCATATATATCGTTCACCCGATTTACACTCATATTGGCCACAGCGGCCAATCTTTTACTCCGATTTAATTGAAATTTAGCACAGGGAGTAGAATTAGCAATGTAGCTATGCGTGCCAAATTTGGTTGAAATCGGTTCAGATTTAGATATAGCTCCCATATATAGCTTTCGCCCGATTTACACTCATATGACCACAGAAGTCAATTTTTAACTCCAATTTAGTTGAAATTTTGCACAGGGAGTAGAATTAGCATTGTAGATATACGTGCCAAATTTGGTTGAAATCGGTTTAGATTTAGATATAGCTCCCATATATATCGTTCACCCGATTTACACTCATATTGGCCACAGCGGCCAATCTTTTACTCCGATTTAATTGAAATTTAGCACAGGGAGTAGAATTAGCAATGTAGCTAAGCGTGCCAAATTTGGTTGAAATCGGTTCAGATTTAGATATAGCTCCCATATATAGCTTTCGCCCGATTTACACTCATATGACCACAGAAGTCAATTTTTAACTCCAATTTAGTTGAAATTTTGCACAGGGAGTAGAATTAGCATTGTAGATATACGTGGCAAATTTGGTTGAAATCGGTTCAGATTTAGATATAGCTCACATATATATGTTTTTCTGATTTCGACAAGAATGGTCAAAATACCAGCATTTTCCTTGTAAAATCGCCACTGCTTAGTCGAAAAGTTGTAAAAATTACTATAATTTTCCTAAACTTCTAATACATATATATCGAGCGATAAATCATAAGTAAACTTTTGCGAAGTTTCCTTAAAATTGCTTCAGATTTAAATATTTCCCATATTTTTTACTAACATTGTGTTCCACCCAAGTGCATTAGCCGACTTAAATTTTGAGTCTATAGATTTTTTAGAAGTCTATCAAATTCTGTCCAGATCGAGTGATATTTAAATGTATGTATTTGGGACAAACCTTTATATATAGCCCCCAACACATTTGAAGGATGTGATATGGTATCGAAAATTTAGATCTATAAAGTGGTGCAGGGTATAATATAGTCGGCCCCGCCTGACTTTAGACTTTCCTTACTTGTTTTTATTTACGTATGTGTAAATTAAGCATCCTCGTGGAAAATCGACCAAAAACGCAAGGAATTCCACCAATCTCCCAAACTGTAAAAAATCTACCAGTATTGTTAGGTTAGGATAGGTATTGTGGCAGCCTGATATTTCAGGATCACTTAGACTATTCAGTCCATTGTGATACCACAGTTGTGAACTTCCCACTTTGGTATAACAGGGGTCCCTCGAGGGACCTCCTTTTTAAAGGCGAGTCCGAACGGCGCTCCACATTGCTGGGAAACCACATTGTGATACCACAGTTGTGAACTTCCCACTTTGGTATAACAGGGGTCCCTCGAGGGACCTCCTTTTTAAAGGCGAGTCCGAACGGCGTTCCACATTGCTGGGAAACCACTTAGAGAAGCTTTGAAACCTTCAGACATGCCACCAGCATTACTGAGGTGGGATAATCCACCGCTGAAAAACTTTTTGGTGTTTGGTCGAAACTG
The DNA here is from genome assembly GCF_050003625.1 of Haematobia irritans. NCBI lineage: Eukaryota > Metazoa > Arthropoda > Insecta > Diptera > Muscidae > Haematobia > Haematobia irritans. Next base: position 169,240,154 of record NC_134401.1, on the reverse strand, counting down.
GGACTGAACCCACGACCCTGTGTATGCAAGGCGGGCATGCTAACCATTGCACCACGGTGGCTCCGGTTAGATTAGGTTAGGTATAATGGCAGCCCTATATTTCAGGACCACTTAGACTATTCAGTCCATTGTAATACCACAATGGAGAACTTCTCTCTTATCACTGAGTGTTGCCCGATTCTATGTTAAGCTCAACGACAAGGGACCTCCTTTTTATAGCCGAGTCTGAACAGCCACATTGCAACCAGTATTGTACCAACTGCGTCAACGTGGCATCTGTACAACGACTCCTGATTGTATATCAATACAGCAAAACCGAGATATGGAAAGCAATGAAGTGATCGCCTCGATGGGTTAATGAAAACTCAATTTATTTAATATTTTAGGTTAGGTTACATTTCTGCCTACAGAGTAGAATCCATTTGCATTTGTGTACATAAACAACAACAAACAACGCTTGGGCAAATCAAACTATTCTGGTGGCATTTCGGAAATTAAATTGGAAATACAGAAGAATCTATGATATATAAACGACCCTTGTAACATACAGAACTGTACTCCATCTGCAGTCCAGGATCACATGACACACGTCAGCTATTTCCTTTTGTTTAATTGTTTGCTTGGTCAATATTTTCTGTTCCTTTTATATTTTATTTAGCTAATTGGCCCTAAATTCATTGATGTAAAGAAGAAACTCTTTTTGAATTTTTATACCAACGTTTCGTCAATACTTGTTGACTTCTTCCAGGGGATTTCGTCTATTTGAAAAATAATAAATTATTCAATTATTTTTCGAGTTTTATGGACAATGGCTCAATGGCTCAATGGCTCTATTAACCATGTTCCTTAATCTATATCTGTCCATAAAGCTCGAAAAATAATTGTATAATTAGATATAATGCATTTGGACGTCAATTGCCTGTTTCATTATCAGGCTAACATGAAATATAAATTATTTGAATTAATTGAAAATAATTGAAATTTACATTTATATACTTATATCACAGTTTTTAAACATAAATTTTGAACGGACAATCAGAATATAAAATTAAAATAGAAATGAAAACAAAACACAGCTTAAATTTAGTATCACAGTGAATTAAGATATTCCAACTCTGTAACTAACGCTTAAACTGTCAGTGTCCTCTTGAACATAACATTCATTGTTCTGTCAATCTTTTGTTGGATTCGTAAACTTTCTAAGGTTAGTCTCTTTCTCTCTTTATTTTCCCTCTCTAGTATGCGTACGTTTTCAAAATCAGCCGTGTGTCCTTTTCCTTTAATACCTACCCAACTCCTTTTCACACAGTCATCGGAGGCACAGAGTATTTGTAAAGTAGATTGTAATTCAATTTTTGCAAAAGCCAATTTTGTCCAACATAAAAGTTCTATTAGTCTTTTTGACTCAATTAAAAAAAAACAACTCTGTTCTCTTTTCCTTTTCTTCTCTTAAAATTCCTACGCTATGATTTTGATGAATTTTTCTCAAATCCACTTTACTCACCTCTGTATATGACCTTCAACACCTGGCGGTAAAGCACCATCAGCCACAATATAAACCGGTTGTCCTCCAGGTCCTCCGGGGCCAGCATACTGTAAACCACCTTGAACGACAACTTGGCCATCGGCTACAAGGCCACTTAAATCACTGCCCGAATAGATTTCCAATCCCTTTTGATCGGTGGTCGTATAAATTACTGTCTTATTGCCATCATTGTAAATCAAATCAATGTGCTTATCCGAAGGATACATATCCGGATCCAATTTAGAACCCATGGGTATATGCGACAAATGTTTGGGATTCCCAGGATCATGGCCGGAAGTGGTGTAAATAATTTGCCCGGTATTTTGCTTCTTGGGATCATCGTAAATATCCACCTCGGTTTTGACCACAGCCTCCGAATCGTAATGCTGCAAAACGGAAGCATCCAACGGGGAGGTTTGATAGACTGCATGCTCATTGGCCATCTTCTGGGCCTGATTGAACATGGCAGCGGCCACAGCATTATCATTGGGCATTAATTTCGAAGGATCACTAACAATACGAGTGAGTATATGTTCACCAGCCTCATTGCGAGAGAGTATGTGATGTTCGCCATTGATGATTTCCCGGGAAATGATCTGCTGTTGCTCACCATTGGGACCAACCACGCGGATTATTTGATTCTCATCAAATTCGATTTTAGCCAAAGGCTGATTCTCATGAGCTGCTTGTACAGCAGCCTGTTGCTGATTCAATTGGGCCACCATGCGAGCATCAATGACATGATCATCTTGTGGACCACCTGCTCCAGTCTCCATTACCACTTTGGGACTCTCGTATATGAATACGGCATCCTTATCGTAGAGCTTTGAAGAGTCTGTATGTAAATCTAGCACGTTGACATTGGTCATAGTGGCCAACTCTGGCTGGGGACTATCGGGTGAATGGTGTATGGCATCAGGAGAAATCAGTGGCATACCATTGGCTGTGGCTGTGGAGACAATGTTTCCGGTCGTGGTCCCTGTGGCCCCCGCCACGGATACCGAATTGGCACGGGCTGGCGATAGAGGGGCCTCATGCATGTGAGATCCACGATGATGCATATTCGCCTGAGCTGTCAAAGCAAGTTCGTTGGCGGTAATGACACTTGTGGTAGCAGGAGATGATGATGACATCTTATGCCAGTGTAAAATATTAAAGCAAATTTCTTGGGGTTGGGGGGGATTCTTAGAATCGTTAAAGGACGATAGTCTCTTTGTTACGATGGACGAACAAATTAATTGCACTTGCCAGGATTAAATTGATGTATGTAAAAAATATGGATGTTTCGTTGCTTGCTTGCCATGCAAAAGGATCTAATCCATGGAATCTCTTGTAGTAAACTTAGTTAATGTTGATGATGTTCCTCTTAAATATTAAAGCTTAGTGTAGTAGATATCCTTCTAAAGTTGCTAAGTACGTTTCTAGGTATAAATTAATACGAGTGGTGTATGAGTGTTAATTTTTAACTTAAAAGTGTTGGTGTGGATGTATGTGTGTAAAATTCTAATAAAAAAGGCACTTTAATCTCAGTTATTTCCTTGTGAAGTGGGGTTTCTTCCTTTCTAGGTCAGCATTTGTAAACATCTAAGGTTTCCTTGGATATCATCTCTTGCAATTTGTGATGTGTTTGAAATTTGTTCTTTGTGTTAGCTGCAGCAGTTTATTAAAATTGAAAAAATTCGCTGGTGGTATGGCACACTGTATTATTGCTCAGCAATTTCTTATCTACATAACTACCCTATCAGGGGTAATTTTTGTGGCATTATTTTGGGATGGAATTGCAAGTAATATGCATAAGATGAGTTAAGACTGCGGCTTTGTTGAGACATCTAAAAAGAAATAAAAGCAAATTTTTTTTACAGATAAGTAAATGAAAAATTAAAAAAATCAAAATTATTGGATAAAAATCGATCAGTCTGAGAATACAATAACGAAATATGAGCCCTTGATTTTGAAAGTGGTATATGTCATATATTTCTCGTTGCGAGTTATTTAGAGTTTTGCATTTTAAAGGATTTGAAAAATATTTCTGTTTTATGGAATAAGATTTTTCGACAATAAAGTATTATCAACAAGCAAGCTTTTATTACGATTGTGAAAGATATACTCATACCCAAAAGGAAATGTGTGGTTTTAAATGGTTAAAATTACTTATACCACTTTCAAAATTAACTGCATGATTTTGTAAATGACTTACGCCATCAATGAAACATTTCTTTTGGTAATAAAAATTTTATTTACCCCCATTTTCATGAAGCTCCGTTAGTGCTACGTTAGGTAACGAACTTTTAAACCATGATATCTACATATCTGTCATCTTGCGTATATATTCCATATGCCAGTTAGAAACTTAACTGCTGAAATTTTTTCAGTTAAAGTTAACCGGAGAAAAGATATTTCCATTTTTCTTTCTGTTAACTGCCAGTTAAATCCAAACGGAGCTACATGAAAATGGCCGTTAAACTCATTTTATTGTAACTATGTAAATTGTTTATTAGCATTTAGGGAAATAATTTTGTTTTCTTTTGGTAATAAATATTTTATTCATACTCATTCTATTGTAACTATATAAATTTTTTATTAGTATTTAGGGAAATAAATATCTTGTGAAAAATTCGTGAGATATAGGGTCCCAGCAAAAAAAGTTTCCCCAAAAATTTAGCAAAAATGTTTTTTTTTTTTTTTGATCCGGAAGTGGTGCAAAATTTTCGCAGAAGCGATACATTTAACATGGGCTTGTCATAGGACGGATGTCCACCATTTCAACAGCCGTTAAAGTGAATTGGAATCACTTCTTAGGGTGGGATCCTAATTCAGTTTTTTGGATGTGAATTACAATTTTTTGTGATATTTTGCCAAATAAATATTTTTTATAATTATTTACGATTTTTAAGGCATTCTAACGTTTGTCGGAAACATTTGACATCAAATATATTCAAAACTTCGCAATTTTTCTAGAATGGATTTAGCACTTTTTTTCGGCAAAATTTAAATAATTTCTACTATTTAAAAATTTTTCTTTCTCTATTTTTAACCTATTTGAAACAAAGAAAGTTAAAATTACCCATTAAAAATATGGAAACAGCGAGTTATAAAAAATTGAATCAAAAAATTTCCTTTGTAGTTAAAATAAAGAACATCTTTGGGAGGACATTTTTGGAAATGCCTTTCAACAAGTTGTGATTTTAGAAGAACTTCCCAATTTGTTTGCCGTGGTACTAAATCTATCAAATCTTTACGTTTTTCTTCTGTTATTGGTCTAATTGTTGTGTATAATGGAAGAAACAAATCTATATTTTCGTATATTCTAGGCCTTCCTCTTTTAGGTGAGAGGTCTAATTCTTTGAATTCAGAATTGGAATCCAAGGAAGTTTTATAAAACATCGTTTATGAAGCATTTTTATACCCTCCATCATAGGATGGGGGGGGGGGGTATATTAACTTTGTCATTCTGTTTGTAACACATCGAAATATTGCCCTAAGACCCCATAAAGAATATATATTCTGGGTCGTGGTGAAATTCTGTCCTTCCGTCCGTCTGTTGAAATCACGCTAACTTCCGAACGAAACAAGCTATCGACTTGAAACTTGGCAGAAGTAGTTGTTATTGATGTAGGTCGGATGGCATTGCAAATGGGCCATATCGGTCCACTTTTACGTATAGCCCCCATATAAACGGACCCCCAAATTTGGCTTGCGGATCCTCTAAGAGAAGAAAATTTCATCCGATCCGGCTGAAATTTGGTACATGGTGTTGGTATATGGTATCTAAAAACCATGCTAAAATTGGTCCACATCGGTCCATAATTATATATAGCCCCCATATAAACCGATCCCCAGATTTGGCTTGCTGAGCCTCAAAGAGAAACAAATTTCATCCGATCCGCCTAAAATTTGATACATGATGTTGGTATATGGTCTCTAACAACCATGCAAAAATTGGTCCATATCGGTCTATAATTATATATAGCCCCCCGATTTGGCTTGCGGAGCCTCTAAGAGGAGCAAATTTCATCCGATACGGCTGAAATTTGGTATATGGTGTTAGTATATGGTCTCTAACAACCATACAAAAATTGGTCCACATCGGTTTATAATTATATATAGTCCCCATATATACCGATTCCCCGATTTGGCTTGCGGAGCCTCTAAGAGAAGCAAATTTCATCCGATCCGGCTGAAATTTGGTACATGGTGTTGGTATATGCTCTCTAAAAACCATGCAAAAATTGGTCCACATCGGTGCATAATCATATGTAGCGCCCATATAAACCGATCCCCCGATTTGTCTTACGGAGCCTCTTGGAAGACCAAAATTCATCTGATTCAGTTGAAATTTGGTACGTGGTGTTAATGTATGGCCTCAAACACCCATGCACAAATTGGTCGAAATCGGTCCATAATTATATATATATATATATATATATATATATATATATATATATATATATATATATATATATATATATATATATATATATATATATATGTATATATATTTATATATATATATATATATATATATATATATGTATATATATTTATATATATATATATATATATATATATATATTATATATATATATATATATATATATATATATATATATATATATATATATATATATATATATATATATATATATATATATATATATATATATATATATATATAATATATATATATATATATATATATATATATATATATATATATATATATATATATATATATATATATATATATATATATATATATATATATATATATACATATATATATACATATACATATATATATATATATATATATATATATATATATATATATATATATATTATATATAATATATATATATATATATATATATATATATATATATATATATATATATATATATATATATATATATATATATATATATATATATTATATATATATATATATATATATATATAATATATATATATATATATATATATATATATATATATATATATATATATATATATATATATATATATATATATATATATATATATATATATATATATATATATATATATATATATATATATATATATATATATATATATATATATATATATATATATATATATATATATATATATATATATATATATATATATATATATATATATATAATAATATAAAACGATCCCCAGATTTGACCTACGGACCCCTTGGAAGAGCAAAATTCATCCGATTCGGTTGAAATTTGGTACGTGATGTTAGTATATGGTATCCAACAACCATGCATGAATTGGTTCATATCAGTCCATAATTATATATAGCCCCCATATAAACCGATCCCCAGATTTGACCTCCGGTTCCTTTTGGAGAAGCAAATTCATCCGATCTTGTTGAAATTTGGTACGTGGTGGTAGTATATGATATTTAACAACCATGCCAAAAGTGGTCCATATCAGTCCATAATCATATATAGCCCCCATATAAACCGATCCCGAGATTTGGTTTTGGAGCCTTTGGAGACATTTGGTACATTGTGCTAGTATATGGCCGTTAACAACCATGCCTAACTAGGTCCATATCGGTCTATAGTTATATATAGCCCTCAGATAAATCGATGCCCAATCACACAAAAATTGGTCCATATCAAGTTCATAATTGTATATAACCCCCATATAAGCGACCCCCATATTTCAATTCTGGCTCTCTACGTATCGTGCAAAAAGTCCATATCGATTCGTAATTATTTGTAGTCTTACCTATACATAACTTTTTTGTCTGATATATACCACGTATGGTTTAACACACAATTTAGAAAACGATGTTAAGAAGTTTTAGGATATCACAATCCAATTAATTCGATTGTGGATGACAGTTTTTCGTAGGAGTTTCTACGCAATCCATGGTAGGGCGTACATAAGATTCGTCCTGACCGAACTTACGGCCGTATATACTTGTTCTTTCTGTTATTTGTTGATTCTTAAAAGTCTTGTGTCGAAATGAAATCTTTCTGAGCTATTTGTACTGACAAAAAGTTTTTTTTTAATACATGCATCTTGCGTTTATAGTACGCTACAGAGACAGACATTTGTACATAAGGAAGTGCTTTTTGTGGGTCAAATGTGACTTATCAAAAAAAAACAATACCTGTATTTTGTTTAACAGTTAAAAAGTAAACTCATTGAGCTAATTTTCATGACATAGTGATAATTTTTTCAGATTATTATTATTTTATTTTATTAACATTTGATAAGTTATAGCTGATAAAGTAGATTTTTTTTTAATTTTTGACTTATACCACATTCAAAATCAAGGGCTCGTATAATTTTCTATGGATATCGATTTATGGCAGTTTTGCATAATTTATCCAATTGTATGAAATTTATTCAAATTTATTACGTTTGTTTGTATTTTAGCATGAAGCATATTTTTAAAAATCATAGCGGAAAATAGTCGATAATCAAATAGCAGCAGAGGTTAAAGGTTTTGCTTCGAACATACAAAAGATAGCAAAAGACAAATCTCAACATTTAGTCACAATTATGAACTATTTGACCTTAACTCCCTTTTCCGCAACCGTAAAAGCATAATTTCACCCCCCTCTCCTAAGGCAATAATAAATCTTTAATACAAGATAAAGGCTCTGCGCTACAAAATTGACCCTTTACAAATTTGCAAAAATTTTGCCTAGTATTATAAATCTAATAGAAAAAAATATTTTTAAGTACAATCAGCCATAGAGACGAGATAAACCACCTTAGAGAGGCGTTAGAGCTATTGCAGCATATGGACAATTGTCAATATATTACACATCCCGTATACATATATAGAAAAACTTTGCAAGTCCACCACCTTGCTAAGGAGTTACATGGTAGACTTTTGGAACAACGACCTTAGACATGATTACAATAAAAGTTTTGAGTGGGCAATTTTCTAACACAGCTGGAGACGTTGTAGAGCCAACGATGTAAAAGTTGGACACGGACCATACCAACGATCTTGGCTCGCTATTTTCAGCCATTGCCCCTCTAATGCACCATGCTGCCATAATCTTGGAGAGTATTTAATATGGGATGGAATGGTGGCGGTTTACTTTGGCGTTTTATATGAATGGTTAGCTAACTATTGCATTGCAGCTCTGGGGGCCAACATCAAGCCAACGCAAAACTCACAAATTCCGTTTATTTGACAACTGAGATGAATGGAAAATTGCCCAGTTCATTTTGTTGCCTCGTTCATATTGTTTTGTAGCCAAAAGGCACATCGAAATAGCCAAATAGTGAGCAGCCAAGAAGCGAGCAGCATCACATCTCGGACATACCAAAATGGGTTGCATACAATGAAGTACATCATACGCAGATTTATGCATAACCCATGAGACAACCCAGCACCAAAGTAAATTGCATTTCATATAAAAATGCATGCAGGCTGCCAGCGAGCATTACCAACTAGCCTGCCAAGTATTCAAATAGTCAGACAATCAGGCAGGAAGTTTTAAGTCCAACTAGGCATGCACCCTGGAGTATATTGGGGTGGATATATAAAATATATATGCCTTCCTATGTGAAATGTAAACCGATATTTACTGACATATTTACGACATTGACAAGAACACAAAAAAAAACATTTTTGGATTCAATCACGAAATTAATTGATCCACTTAATTGAAATATATTCAATTACAGAAATGATAGTATCAATCACCGAAATAAAATATTAATTGAAAAATTTTATGAATCAATGAAATGTTTAAATGAATATTTTTGAAAATTCAAATAAAATTTTAATTGAAATATTTTGGTGAAAATTTTTTGTGTGAAAGATCAAGGGCGAAATTTAAAAACGATCTATTAAGAAGAGATGATACAGTATCCCTATTTTCAGATCCAGAAATATTTACTCCAATTCTGTTTGCTACGTAGTAGCACTCATGAAAATTTAGAAAAAAGTATACGGCATTGCTTGGTGTATGCCACAAATTCTCCTTGCAAGCAGGAGAATTGCCGGGACCTCCTTCCAAAACACTCCTTTATACCAGAGCTAAATTGACTTGGGAGTATACGGCATTGCTTGGTGTATGCCACAAATTCTCCTGGTAAGCAGGAGAATTGCGAGGACCTCCTTCCAAAACACCCCTTTATATCAGAGCTAAATTGACTTGGGAGTTGGTCGAGTGTGAATTCCAACAATATATCGTCGCTATAATTATAAAAAAAATAATAATTTTCATTACTGCTTTGATTTTAATTTAAAACCGCATGATGACCAAATTACAAAAGTAGATTAACCACCAGAGGAAGATATTTTTATCCCATTGATTAGGGCTAAATCCTTTAGACTCTAGAAGACGGTTAGGTCGACCATCGTTGTCCAGACCGAAATATTTATCTGGGAAGTTTTATTCACTGTTCGCTATCGCCCCATCCCCTTGATCCTTTTTTTATGTGACATTTACTTCCTCTTCTAAAACTTTCCATTTATATCCATGATCCACATTACTTCACCGAAACATCTTTTTCGTTTTGGGACCAAATTTTGTAGCCTATGAGTCCATGGTAAGAGTACTTGCAATCGCATTTACATTTTTTTTTTCAATCAGGGCACCCTTGATTCCATCCTCGTCAGAAGCTGCATTTTGTCTATACTCTCAAAAATAATAAATTTTTTCTATGTCGTTCCACCCTAAGGTCTATACATATATATATATTAATATTTATTCATCTGCGAATAACAAAAGAGTATAACAACGAATCAAAAAGGCCACACAACGATGTAACACTGAAAAGAATAGAATTCTGTATTCCATGTAACCCCCTTCCCCTCCTAAGATATTACCATAGTCTTTGATGGTGTTTTCTTTTTGTAAAGTGCATCGAAGAGGTTCCCAAAGAATGATGCTCTCGGTCATGATCTCCACCACTCTTGGACACCTAACTCTAATAATTGTAATCAATGTTGTGTTGTGCAGCAGCCATGTAACATAGAAGAAATTCAGGTGAATGGAGGAGGATATAGTAGCTGAAGAGATGCCAGGTAAAAGAAATTGCTTGAGTGTTATGACTACCTAATAATCTATGCACAGTAGTATTGATTTAATGATTTTTCTAATTTTGTAGGGGTTAGGGTAGGAAAATGTTTTATGCACCTGAAAGTGTGTCCATTCAAAATCGATGACACACACAAACATTTTTTTCTGATTCAATCACTAAATTAATTGATTCAATTAATTTTTTAATTGAAATGTCTTCAATCACGAAAATGATAGTATCAATCACAGTTTTAATTGGGCACAGAAAAAATTCTTGATTAAAAAATTAATTGATTTTTTCAGAAAATTTCAATTAATTTTTTTAATTGATTCAGTTAAAAATTTAATTGATGTTGATTGCAAAACTCCACCCCTCTTCTCACGGGGTATGATTACTACCTTGGAATCGCTTTCGCATTACTTCGAGGTGGACCCCGCGAGGTCGTGACCGTCTCCTTTTATTCCGCATCCAGACTAAAACTTACATTTCACATGTCGTCGCGTCCATGTCAACCATTTTCTTGCCTTTTTTCTCCCAGTTCCCCTCGCTTTGTACCATCTGGCGGTTTACGTTTCTCGGCGAGACATTCCCAATTGCGTCTTCAAGCGCTCTACGACCTTCTGTCAACAGCATATATCTAAAGAACTAAAGAATGTTTGCTCGACATAATCCGTAACCTCTTCTTCTTAGTAAATACAGTTTTCTGATCTGCATTTTCCAATACGGTGCAGATACTTTCGAAAGTAGCCGTGACCAGAGGGCATCTGAGTCGGGCATGCTAATCATTGCACCGTGGTGCAATGATTAGCATGCCCGCCTCGTATACAAAGGGTCATTGAAAACCAAAAAGTTTTTCAATGATGAATTATTCCCTCTCAGTAAAGCTGGTGACATTTCTGAGTGTTTCAAAGCTTCTCTAAGTGGGCTCACCGTAATGAGAAATGCCGTACGGACTCTGCAATAAGGAGGAGGTCCCTTTGCAGCATTTTGGCTATAGTTCTTCTTTGTAGGGCCGACGTCAAGCTCTCACATTTAATTGCATTTGGATTTAATACATTTTGATACTTGAAAATTCCAATGAAATAAAATATTAGCAGTAGTCAAAATGTGAACATTACGTTGCGTACTGAAATTCGCGTGTACTTCGAAGTTATCAAATGACAAAGTACTTAGAAAAATGCACACGAACAGTTAACTAATCGCAACACTAAACAAATATAAAATCTACTGCCATAGGGTATGGTCACACTAGGCAAATATTTTACACCGTGGTGCAAGGGTTAGCATGACCACCTTGGGTAGTGGGTCCAAATTTTCAGCGGTGCATTATCCCCTCTCAGTAATGCCGGTGACATTTCTAAGTGTTTCTAAGCTTATCTAAGTGGTTTCACTGCAATGTGGAGCACTGTTCGGACTCGGCTATAAAAGGGAGGTCCCTTGTCATCGAGCTTAACATAGAATCGGGCAGCACTCAGTGATAAGAGAAAAGTTCACCACTGAGGTATTACAATGAAGTGAATAGTCTAACATATGTGAGCCTGAAATATCGGGCTCCCACTAACCTAACCTAACCTTTGACAAAATTGTCAAAATTCTTTTCCGGACCATTTTTGAAATATCTGGATACCGTTTTTAGAAACTACTCCTATCGTGACGTTATATACCAAATATGCACTGGAAATGTTTGTTCCTTTGACTTTGATGACGAATTCTTTTTGATTTCTGTCAAATAACAGGTTGGCTGATAAGTCCCCGGTCTAACAAAGAAAAACACATTTTTTTTTTGTCAAAATTCGTTTTTATTATTCAACATAGTTCCCTTCAAGAGCGATACAACGATTATAGCGACCTTCCAATTTTTTGATACCATTTTGGTAGTACTCCTTTGGTTTTGCCTCAAAAAATAGGCCTCAGTTTCGGCGATCACCTCTTCATTGCAGCCAAATTTTTTCCCTGCGAGCATCATTTTGAGGTCTGAGAACAAGAAAAAGTCGCTGGGGCCAGATCTGGAAAATACGGTGGGTGGGGAAGCAATTCGAAGCCCAATTCATGAATTTTTGCCATCGTTCTCAATGACTTGTGACACGGTCTTGGTGGAACAACACTTTTTTCTTCTTCATATGGGGCCGTTTTGCCTCGATTTCGACCTTCAAACGCTCCAAAAATGCCATATAATAGTTACTGTTGATGGTTTTTCCCTTCTCAAGATAATCGATAAAAATTATTCCATGCGCATCCCAAAAAACAGAGGCCATTACTTTGCCAGCGAGCTTTTGAGACTTTCCACGCTTCGGAGACGATTCACCGGTCGCTGTCCACTCAGCCGACTGTCGATTGGACTCAGGAGTGTAGTGATGGAGCCATGTTTCATCCATTGTCACATATCGACGGAAAAACTCGGGTGTATTACGAGTTAACAGCTGCAAACACCGCTCAGAATCATCAACACGTTGTTGTTTTTGGTCAAATGTGAGCTCGCGCGGCACCCATTTTCCACAGAGCTTCCGCATATCCAAATATTGATGAATGATATGACCAACACGTTCCTTTGATATCTTTAAGGCCTCTGCTATCTCGATCAACTTCATTTTACGGCCATTCAAAATCATTTTGTGGATTTTTGATGTTTTCGTGGGTAACCACCTCTTTCGGGCGTCCACTGCGTTCACCATCCTCCGTGCTCATTTCACCACGCTTGAATTTTGCATACCAATCAATTATTGTTGATTTCCCTGAGGCAGAGTCCGGAAACTCATTATCAAGCCAAGTTTTTGCTTCCACCGTATTTTTTCTCTTCAGAAAACAGTATTTTATCAAAACACGAAATTCATTTTTTTCCATTTTTTTCACAATAACAAAAGTTGCTTCACAAAAGACGCTCTATCTCACAAAATAATTGACTTACAGACGTCAAATTTTGACACGAATCAGTTGAAGGTTGGTACTATATAAAAATAATATACATTTAATACTAGCGACGCCATCTATGTGTCAGACCGGGGACTTATCAGCCAATCTGTTATTTTGCCAGTGTGACTGTACCGTTAGACCCATTTTAAGAAACAATTAGTACCAAATTCCACAAACCAATCCTTAATGTAACACTTGACAATGCTTCAGAAAAGTACTTTCCTTATAGGACAATACCTTTCGAAATTAACCAAGACTTCCAATTCATAGCAATTGGTAACCAATTTTGAACTAAGTTACCTTCACGATTATTTGGTAATTCCTTTGGATTGAACGCTTTGACTTTGGATAAATTGAACCAAAATTGGTATCCCCCGAATTGGGGTAAATATGTCCGGATTTGAAATAGCAATATTGTATCTTCATTTCATAATCGAATGCCTTGAGGGAAATATTCAGACATAAGCCAATTATAATGAGGAATATACTCTCCTAAATGCCGCCAAGAATAAACAGTATGTTATAACCTTATCAAAAACTGTGTTACTGAAATAGTAATACGATCACTAATATCCTAATAACAGATGAGTAAACAAAGAAGACGAAGAGAAATCTATTATCCTTCCTTCTTAATATATGCAAAAAAAATCGATATAATTTTATGGATTTTACTTTTAAATAATATCCCTCTTATCAGTTCAATCAATCTCGATTGTTTTTTATCTTTAGTTTATTATAAAAAATCCAAGAACTACTGTGCCTAACATTCTCATTGCATATTCACCGATTACTTTCTTTCACTTTTGGTCATACACATCATCGAATAATCGCTTACATCCACCATATGTCGCTGTTGACCACCAAAACGGTTTGATATCAAGGCCAGAAATATGAAAATAATTTATTTTGCTATGCTAAGTGGTGCATATTTAATAATGAATATTAGCCACAACTACTGCCAACCATATAATCGAATGGAACACCAAAGAACATAGTTGGGCGATTGGCAAGTATGTGGGCTTCTTCATCATAATGGTCATCATCATTCTCAATGCGCCATATATATATACTGGTGGGGAATTTGCTTTGGGGCGTTTTCCATAAAACTCTTGTCGCAAAAACCACAAGAGAATCTGGAGAGAGGAGGTAAGCTAGTTGCTAGCTACGTCTTGATCTGTTATCCTGCCAACTACTGGTAGTAGTGCTTTTGCTTACTATCCTCCATGCGAAAAACAAAAATGGACATTATGGTGTTAAAAATTTCATATGCATGATATGTTGCTTGATGTTTGATGATGTTATAACCACATGATCCGTTACAATGATTGTTTTGTTATTCGAATTTGCTGGAGAATTGCAGGAGAGTTGTATGGTCTGTAGATATATTCGCGTTTATTGTTTTTTTTTCCTCTCCATAAAGGAAGGTGTAATTCAATGTCCATTGTGTGCTAGTGATAACGGAGCCATTAGCTTAAAATCTACAAAGAGCATGAAATCCCAGTGGCAGCCAGGCAGTCAGGCAATTTACTGCTCACATTTTGTTTTTTTTTGTTTATTGAAAAGCACTCGCCTAGATGCCCCAAGAGCAACGGCCTCTACATTCCAGCTGCATAACACGCCCACATGATTTAAATTGGTGCATAGCAGTAACTAACACATTTGCAATTGCATTAACCACCAAAACCGCCTCTAACTCTATTACAAATTCAAAACTGTACACCGAAAAAAAATTGCTAGAATTTTTTGAATTTCACTAGTGAAACACGAACTTAGAGAGGTTGTCAAAATAAACCTCACATTAGTGATCGCTAAATTTTAGTTTTATCAGTAAGCAGCAATGTTTGTCTGATCTGACAAATTTTGAATTTTTCTTTAATTATCTTATACAGCGCAATAGAACCAACTGAAAAAACCATAAGTACTAATAATTGAGAAAAATCAGTTTGTTAATAAATAGAACCGATTATTAGGTGAGATCACCAGAAACTGCAGTCTGCTGAACGACATTTTGAATTTTCCAGTGAAATATGTAAACATTGGATTCAGGAGCTAGTAATTAGGCTCCCATATTTATATACCGCACTCAGAGAAGAAATACGATCCCCTCTAATATGTTTCAAAAGCATTGTGTTATTTTTTCACGGAGAACAGATCGGGATCAGATTTGGAAATTCAGTAATATGGAATGAATGTACTCGTAGGATCAGCATCTTAGACATTTTAGGTTTTTCTTTAGCATCTCCAAAAAGATTTTTTTCGCAATTCCTAAAATTTAGAATTTAATTTGTTGTAGAACTGTAGAAAATATCTTCATTCAGCACCTTGGACATTTTCGGTTTTTCTTCAGCATCTCCAAAAAGATTTTTTTTCGTAATTAGTAAAATTTAGAATTTAATTTGTTGTAGAACTGTAGAAAATAGCTTCGTTTTCTTAAAATATTATCCAATAAGATCTATACACTTTTGCAATTTTTAAAGCACTTTCGCCACTACGATAGAGATATTTCCAAAATATGCATTCAAAACGCATCAATCGCTTCTTCAGGTGTCGAAAAAATTGACCCCTCATTTTTTTGCGTACAAGAATAAATAGTAGTCATTCTGTGCCAAGTCATGACTATATGGCGGATGATCCTTCAAATCGATGTTTTAAGTGCGTAAAAATTCACTTGGTTGAGCCGATATATGAAAGTTCGCATTGTCGTGGTGAAGAGTGATCCGTCTTTGGCGGTTGGTTTTCGTGATTTCTTGGATGACAACTAGGGAGCCACCGTGGTGCAATGGTTAGCATGCCCGCCTTGCATACACAAGGTCGTGGGTTCGATTCCTGCTTCGACCGAACACCAAAAAGTTTTTCAGCGGTGGATTATCCCACCTCAGTAATGCTGGTGACATTTCTGTGTGTTTCAAAGCTTCTCTAAGTGGTTTCACTGCAATGTGGAACGCCGTTCGGACTCGGCTATAAAAAGGAGGTCCCTTGTCATTGAGCTTAACATGGAATCGGGCAGCACTCAGTGATAAGAGAGAAGTTCACCAATGTGGTATCACAATGGACTGAATAGTCCACACGGACGAAAATGACTATTTTTCATATGTTTGGGTGTAAGTTCAGGAAGTTCTTTTACTTCAATTTTTTTTGTTCTTTTAATTTCAATTTTAACTTGGTTTTTTCATACTTTTAATGGGTAATTTTAAGTTTTTGTTTCTTTCAAATAGGTTAAAAACAGAGTAAGAATTCATAAAATGGTAGAAATCATTTAAATTTTGCCGCAAAAAAATGCTAAATCCAATCTGAAAAAATTGTGAATTTTTGAAAATATTTGAGGTCAAACGTTTCCGACAAGCGTTAAAATCTATTAAAAATTTTAAAAAATTATAAGAATTATTTATTTGACAAAATATCACAGAATTTTTTAATTTACATCCAAAACATTGAATTTGGATCACACCTAAAGAAGCGATGCAATTTACGTGCAACGGCTGTAGAAATGGAGGACTTCCGTCCTATGACAAGCCCATGTTAAATTCATCGCTTCTGCGTCAATTTTGCACCACTTCCGGATCCAAAAAGAACATTTTCATTACTTCTTTGGCGACGCTTTTTTTGCTGGGCAGTGTATGCCTAATGTGAAACATAATATGTTTGAACAATACAAACAATATATGGTTTCGACTAATCCTGAAAATATATATGCTTGAAGCAGAATGTGTTTGGAGTATAAGTTACAGAAGCGATTTTTTGAGGGTGTAAATGAATCTGAAATATTGGGCTGCTAATGTATAATACTTCCAGGTTTACTCTTGTGTGCAAATTCACCACATTTTTCAAGTGTTGACACTGATTCTCAGTAATAGCAATTTGAAGTGTTATGCCATTTTTTTAACTAATTTTTTTTTGGGCTTATATTTTGTAAATTCTTGAAAATATTACCGACTTAAGGGACCAATACTATAATTATAACTCCTTTTTCTCATATCATAGTTTTTGAACCAAACAATTGTATCGCCTAAAAATAGGCAAAGAAAATTTAACTTTATATTTCATGGATTTTTGTTCAATGATAGGAAGATAAAATTATTTTTATTTTAAATTTAATTTGTAAAAATTCCAAAAAAAAATCGTTTATGTTTTATATAAAAAAATTAATTATATTTGGTGCCACGTTTTTGCAATTGGTATGCCACCTTTTTTTGGGAATACCACTTTTTTGAAATTCGCAACGGTAATTCCCAAAATAATGAGGTCTATGTATTAACAAACAACGACATTTTCATGCATTAAAAGCATATGTTAGTGGTGCCTTGCCCCGGCTAACACACCACTTAAGACCATTATATGTAATAGCTGTAAGTGTATTGCACTGCATTATCAACACCACAACGTTTTACTATGTACTGGTGACTTTTTGGGTTTGTTTATTTTATTTTGAAGCTTTTTGTCTATAATGCTTTGTGGACAAGATTAAATGTCCATTAACTAATGCATATTGGTGCTAGAAGTATCCATGATCATGTTGGTGGTTATGGCCCAGTTAAGTGCTCCATCAGATCAGATCCGATTGGATTTTTTAAATTTTCCATGCTTGCCTGCATTATGACCAGGCGTTGTAAACGAAAATGTGGGGATATTATGATTAGCATGATTTTTTTGCAATAATCGAAGGTGTAGCCATTAATATTGATTAGATTCAAATCGTTTGAACAATTCAATTGTGTATGGAATTGAATTCGTTTTGAATTGTTTATGCGCCGATCGTAAATTACATAGCTGTCTGGTGCATATTTTGAATAATGGAATATGCAAAAAACAAACAACGCCAAGGGGGATTATCAATGGATTTTTTTTAATGATAACATAGACATAATCATTGATTTGGAAAATTAAGATAAAATCAAAGCATGGAATTTGAGATGATTAAACTAAAACCAGTAATTAGTATGGATGAGAAAAAAAGAGAAAAAAATGTAGAAAAATAATAAATTACACTGATAGGTAAGGGAATCCCTTACAAAAATTAATACAAATTTTATCATTCTGCACCAAGACTTCAAATCATGAGCTTGTGCTGAGACTGAAGTGACAACAAATAGGACTGAATGGCAGGCTAACGCCTTAAAAAAATCCATACTATGTCTTTAAAAGTTCCAATTTCCTTAGGATTTCATCGAACTCATTAGACATTTCCTTTTTTCAGCATACGCCCCATTGTCAGATTGGGTTTATCTCTGACAATTGACTAATTACTAATGCAAGGTAATTGAAAGTTAACACCATTTTGTGTTTTGAAAAGTTTGCAATGCTAGAAAAAAAACTTGGAATGCATTATAGATACTCTCATACTCTCACACATACACCTATACCCCCAAGTTCTTTCTTTGGTTTGTATATAAAAATCGATTTTTTATATAGACTTTATTAATTGCCGCAATTTAAATAATCTAATCTAAATGTTAATTTGCCTCCAAGCCGGACACAACAGACACTTGAGAGTGAACCGCTGACCATAGTCATAGCCCCTTCTAAGCCTTCAGCTAAGACGAAAACAAAAACTACTGCTGTAATGATCGGCCCAAAATGGTTACAGCATCAGCAGCTATTGGCTAAAAAAAAAAAACAATGAAGAGTTAGTCGTTCGTTAGCAATTCCTTAGTCACTGCGCATACATCACACCGCAGCATAAATTAAACGCCAATGAAGCAACAACAACACCACCGAATGATTCGGGGTACACTCGAGTAAGAGAAAAACATTTCCCAACGTCTTTGGAAACATATTTTAAATGAGGAAACACCCATTAGCGGCTAACAAGTCACATGCTGTGATTAAAGTTTTACACGTACGTGGAAAATATAAAATTACTCGGAGACAAGACTAAACAAAAAAAAAAACACCAAAGACCAAAGCCCATGAAATGCTTACATATTCCATACAGCATCACTGATGATACTACCCCATCCGAGCCATTGAAATCTACTGGTGATGAAGAACTAAAAACAATTTTGGTACAGCAGCCATCCCAGAAGACAACAGATAAAATGTGGCAACACTAATTAATTGATTCTTATCAATGAGGCTACGAGATACTGATGAGGATGATGGCAATTGGTGATGGTTACTTTGCCAGAAGGCAAAGAATTGATTACAACCGAGTTTGGCGTTACATGGTGCCAGGATACACCTGCTCTATGCACGCAGAGAAGAAACATGATTGCCACAATCATATTCGAAGAGCAAAATAATATGATAGCAGCTATTTTTGCGGCGACCATGTAACATTTTAACCTGCAACCATGTTGGCTCAGTGAACATGGTTCTAAGAAAAATACAATTGTCCTCATCTAAAATGTTATTATATTGATAAAAAGAATTTTGTTTCCATTAAAAGACAATGGTCACGATCTAAAATGTTATGTTATTCGTCAAAAATGTTTTTCTTCTAGTTAAAAGAACATGGTCACAACCTAAAATGTTTTGATTTTTATGAAAAAACTTTTTTCGTCGTAGAAAAAAGGACGCCACTTGAGAAAAGAAAACACAAAATCAACTTTATTTATTTGTTTTTATTTATTTATAAACTAATTCATTGTTTATTTGTATTTATAATGTCGTGCAAGCAAACTTCACAAATTTTTACACACTCTAGTTTGGTTCAATTTCAACAATAAGTAATCATTCCATATTTACTTCGTGACCATCAAATGTACAAACGCAGACATCATGTAACTGCAAATAAAAATAAATTATATCATATATCAAAATGCAGAACAAAAACCAGGTATATTTTTTTCAATTACACTTTCCTTTTTTGTATTCACATAAAACCACGTGCCATTTCAGAATAAATAAATTAACACAAAACACAATAATTCCGTATTCTCCGTCCATTCCAAGAAACAATCAACACACGACTGACGCGCAAAATGAAAATCGTGTGTACCTGCTCAATGTTTTTATAAAATTCTTGTCGCTGCAAAAAAATTAAAAAAATAAATGGTCACGAAAACAATGTACATGGTCTTTATGGCCATGTAATGGTTTTAGACATGTCTATACGTAAACTATAAAAATATTTTTTTCTCTGCAAAAAAGTAAAAAAATTGAATGGTCAGATACATGATTTTCCTGACCATATAATGGTCTCAAATTCTATCATTTAAATAATAGATCATGTTTGCGGCATTTGAGAACCATTTAAATGCTTATTGCCAACATATATTTTTCTCCGCTCGAAAATTATTTTTACAAAGACAAAATACATGGTTTTCGCGACAATTACATACTCTAAATAAGCATTAAATGGATGCGGCAACCATGTCCAAACATGTTTTTTCTGTGCGTGTGGAGGCGATAAGACCGACAGATAGAATAGAAGAGAATTGGAAAACCTCAATATATTGAGCAACATTGTTGCGACCAAGGGAATGGTATTGCAATACCATTCATATTGAAGTGGCGGTCAAAACACAATGGGAAATTTGCATGGCATCTACACATTTGGAAGGGCATATAAATACAATGAGCGATTGCCTCAATTTTGTCAACATTTGGAAAGTGTCCACTTATGATAGGTTAATTTTATTCCGATAATATGGTAAACGTCTCACGGCAATTGTCCTCTATTGAGAGGTCTCTCCTTTTCAGATTCTCAAACTTCACCTTTCAGATTCTCAAGTTTCACTGTAATGACACATAGCAGTATTCTAAAACTTCTATGTAGGTTGGGACAGGTATAGTGGCAGCTCGATGTTTCAGACTCACTTGGATTATTCAGTCCATTATCACAATGCTGAACTTCTCTCTTATCACTGAGTGCTGCCCGATTCTAAGTTTGACTCAATGACAAGGGACCTGTATAAATGGTGTCTCATGTTTTGGAGATTGTCTTTGGGACCCAGTTTTTTTGTTATTGGTTATAATTGCATATAATGCACAAAGATAAGAAGAGATCCAAATAGACAGAATTTTTAGCAATATTCCGAAGGGCATGATACCTTCCATTATATTCCAAAGGGCAAGGGACCTATTTGAGATTCGCAAAAAATTAAAACAAAAACAAGTAAGCAAAGTCTAAAGTCGGGCGGGGCCGACTATATTATACCCTGCACCACTTTGTAGATCTAAATTTTCGATACCATATCACATCCGTCAAATGTTTTGGGGGATATATATAATGGTTTGTCCCAAATACATACATTTAAATTTCACTCGATCTGGACAGAATTTGATAGACTTCTACAAAATCTATACGCTCAAAATTTAAGTCGGCTAATGCACTAGGGTGGAACACAATGTTAGTAAAAAAACATTTAAATCTGAAGCATTTTTAAGGAAACTTCGCAAAAGTTTATTTATGATTTATCGCTCGATATATATGTATTAGAAGTTTAGGAAAATTAGAGTCATTTTTACAACTTTTCGACTAAGCAGTGGCGATTTTACAAGGAAAATGTTGGTATTTTGACCATTTTTGTCGAAATCAGAAAAACATATATAGGAGCTATATCTAAATCTGAACCGATTTCAACCAAATTTGGAACGCATAGCTACAATGCTATTTCTACTCCCTGTGAAAAATTTCAACTAAATCGGAGTTAAAAA
The DNA here is from genome assembly GCF_050003625.1 of Haematobia irritans. Lineage (NCBI taxonomy): Eukaryota > Metazoa > Arthropoda > Insecta > Diptera > Muscidae > Haematobia > Haematobia irritans. Next base: position 169,218,100 of record NC_134401.1, on the reverse strand, counting down.
TTGGCCTCTGTGGTCATATGAGTGTAAATCGGGCGAAAGCTATATATGGGAGCTATATCTATGTTAAATCTGGACCGATTTCAACCAAATTTGGCACGCATAGCTACACTGCTAATTCTACTCCCTGTGCAAAATTTCAACTAAATCGGAGCAAAAGATTGGCCACTGTGGTCATATGAGTGTAAATTGGGCGAAAGCTATATATGGGAGCTATATCTATGTTAAATCTGAACCGATTTCAACCAAATTTGGCACGCATAACTACAATGCTAATTCTACTACCTGTGCAAAATTTCGATTAAATCGGAGTAAAAGATTGGCCACTGTGGTCATATGAGTGTAAATCGGGCGAACGATATATATGGGAGCTTTATCTAAATCTGGACCGATTTCAATAAAATTTGGCACACTTGACTACACTACTAATTATACTCCTAGTGCAAAATTTCAACCAAATTGGGGTAAAACCCTGGCTTCTGGGACCGTATTAGCCCATATCGGGCGAAAGATATATATATGGGAGCTATATCTAAATCTGAACCGATTTCTTCCAAAATAAATAGGGTTCTATTCTGAGCCAAAATACATACTTGTGCCAAATTTGAAGTCGATTGGACTAAAACTGCCACCTAGACTTTGATTACAAAAATGTGTTCCCGGACAGACGGGCATGGCTATATCGACTTAGAAGCCCACCCTGAGCATTTTTGCCAAAGACACCATGTGTCTATCTCGTCTCCTTCTGGATGTTGCAAACATATGCACTCACTTATAATACCCTGTTCCACAGTGTGACGCAGGGTATAAATACTTTAAGCACGTAAGGCAAAGACATAGAGATTATTCTAAGCACATGAGTCGCTTGAATTTCTATCTCGACTGAGCGACACTCAGTATCAGCAAATTTTTCAAACGGTGGCGAATACTTAACAGCGAGAAGACTCCGGACGAGGTTCTGCATCACGGACATACTAACTACCATCTGGTTAACCACTAGAATAATGGGACACCGATATCCGTATTAGGTTTGGTTAGATTAGGTGGCAGTCAGGCTCACTTAGACTATTCAGTCCATTGTGATACCATAGTGGTGAACTTCTCTCTTATCACAGAGTGCTGCCCGATTCCATGTTAAGCTCAATAACAAGGGACCTCTTTTTTATAGCCGAATCCGAACGGCGTTCCACATTGCAGTAAAACCACTTGGAGATGCTTTGAAACACTCAGAAATATCACCAGCATTACTGAGGTGGGATAATCCACCGCTGAAAAACTTTTTGGTGTTCGGTCGAAGCAGGAATCGAACCCACGACCTTGTGTATGCAATAGAGGTGTGCACGTGACACGAAATTATCGTGACTCACGAACATTTTCGTGATTCGTGCGTGAGTCGTGAGTCACGCTCATGAAAACAGCGTGAGTGTGCGTGAGCGTGATTAACAAACCAAAATGTCGTGCGTGAGCGTGAGTCACGAAAATAATATCTTCGTGAGTGTGCGTGAGTAACGAATTACACTCACGAAAATATTCCTGCTCACCAACATGAAACGCTTAAGAGTTAAATTCAATTACAATTTTAGTGACATCTGGGATGTTAAGAGTTTAATAACACTTTCGATTTTAATAATGCTCATGTTTTCCGACACTTCGGTAAGGTAAATTAATCATAAAATTATTCGTGAGTCACGATATTTTTCGTGAATCACGATATTTTTCGTGAGTCACGGCATTTTTCGTGATTCACGACGTTTTCGTGCGTGAGTGTGTGTGAGTACAAATTTTCTTTTCGTGAGTGTGCGTGAGCGTGAGTCGTACCAAAAAATATCGTGCGTGAGTGTGCGTGAGTATGATTTTTCAGTAGTGAGTGTGCGTGAGTAAACTATTACTCACGTGCACACCTCTAGTATGCAAGGCGGGTATACTAATCATTGCACCACGGTGGCTCCCGATATCCGTATTAGTAGTCTGGCAATACCCATTTCCATGAATCCTAAAGTTTCCCGCTTGACGTTTTAAAACCTAGTAAAATCCTGTGGTATCACAATGGACTGAATAGTCTAAGTGAGCCTGATACATCGGGCTGCCACATAACCTAACCTAACCTAGTAACAAATTGAAAATCGGATCATTATCAACAAAATTACAGGCTTATAAGTGCGCAAAGGTACAAAAACCGGTTTTTTAGCCGTAAATCCGGATTTTAGGGTATTCGGCATATTTCACTATTGGATTCTTCTTTAACTCGACAAGACCTACAAGAAAAATAATATCCGGTCTCAGGTTCTTCTACTTTATTCAATTTTGTAGCATCGTGTTATCTTATCGTCTCCTTATCGAGCATGCGGCTTTCATATAGACTTCCAGTACTAGCAGTTGTTAGTGGTGAAATCTTCAAACCGTAATACAAAGATATGAGGGAGCACTGTACTTTCTTGACTCACTAGTGCTTAATAAAATGAGGATATACAAATTGCACTAAGCTATATAACTCAATTTTTCACCCCCTTATCGAGTTTATGGTTCCCAGTATGGGTGCCCAGTAACCGTTGCATCCAGTGGCGAAACCCTCAAATGGTACACAATACGGTGATTCTGTTAGACTCTGGCTCCCATTCAAAGACAACGAAAGAAAATCTGCAGTATGAGACGAAATATTGTAGTATAGGGACTACGGATCCAACAGCACCTCATAAGCGTACAGGGGTAAACACCCCGAAGTATGTCTTGTCTATTATTCTGAAAAATCTTATCAAGAGTAACCTCATATTAATCAGACATATGATCAAGAAGAAGGGAATAAATGCGTCCCAAAAATAGGGTCATTTGAATAAGATTCACTAGCCAATTTGCTTCTATCAGCAGAAAGTTGAACTGGGATGAAGAGTATCACATGTTGGTGAAGATGAGAGATGTTTGCCAAAGGAGACTGGATCGGTTATATCTCAGCAAGAATTTGATATCTCCAGTTACTGAAACAACTGCCCCTTTTATCCAAATCAAAAGGTATATCACAAGTGTTTATGTGTCCATGTCAAGATACCTGGCACATACATCATTGTGAACTCATGCAATAAAGATAGCTGATTTCCTCAAATGAAAATATTATATGTCCTTCAATAACACTTCTTCTAGGGCTAAAGCACAACTTTTTAAGGATACAGCGCTACATCTAACATAATTTCTGGTATAGGACAACTAACACAACTTCCAGTATGGGGTATCCATCAATCACACTTCAAATAGTTTACAGAGATAAGCGTATAGGGTGACCATACTTTTACATTAGTTAAATCGATAAACACTTTTCCATTTCTGGCGGTGTTTCTTCACCAATCCTAGGAGATATAATGATTTTTTTATTTTTTATCTCCAAAGCCGTTATAATATCCTGACTGCAAAGTCTGTATGGTAAAGAATAGACTGTATCTGATATTTCAAAAAAGTTAATTAAGTTTCTATTGCATCAATTTTTCCATCAACAAAATGTTTCCTGAGTGAAATGGAAAATAATGTTTCCCAAAATCTAGGTCACATGATTTTAGTTGGGTGTATTTTTTTATATTTATATGTATTATTTTATATTATATTATTAGCGAAAAACTCCACCCTGAACTCAATTCATAGTTGACCATATTTTCAAAGTTTACAACCCATTGTGTTGTTAGTGTTCAATAGTCATTAACCTCATATGCCATGTGGGTAGATAGAAATGAGATAATTGTTTATATGAACATGGCTAAAACAATTAATGCAATGTTAACTTTAAGTCATAAATAATGGACAAGTTCAATAAATAGACAAAATTAAAGATACAAACTGGTATTTGATATAAACAAAAAAAAAACAGCAACAAAATTTTCAATGTTGGTGGCTGTTATAAAGGCTAGACATGGCAAAAGAAAACAAAATACAAAATACAACTGCTAACCCTGCAAAAGTAAACAAACTTCATCTTCAAGCTGTGCACAAAATAGTATCATATACCAAATATTTCACTAGTTTGGCAGCATCTAACACCATAGTAGTGACGTTATTTTACGCCGTGAAGCTATCTTGAAATTTAAACGGGCAACGCACTTTACCCATAACTCTGCCAAAATTCTCAAACAAAACTTCCATTGCTTGCCTAAAAAATTCATAAAGTGTGGTAGGTTATGATTTATTGTTTTGACCGTATTTAAACTAAAAGACGTTATCTTTTCGCATTATCATTTTCTTCATCAATTTAACAATTAAATTATTAAAAAAAAAAACTACAGCAGCCAAGAGACGTGTTAAACTTCTCAAACGAGGCTAATGTTATTAACCGACTATCGGTTTGAATAGATGAATGCTTTTCTTTAGCCAACATGAAAATATCAAAACAATTATCGATTTATCAGCTTATGTTCGTTTTGGTTAAAGGGTTATTATATTGGCTAAATATATTTTTCTATTATCAAAATTCACAAAAGCATTGGAGGGCAATCTAAGAGAAGTTATTGTGTAGTAAACGAAATATAACGTTTGCAAAATCAAGGTTAAGCAAGATTCTTGCCAGGTGTAAGTGGCCAAAAATAAATTACCAATTTCTATGGAAAATTTTGTCAAAATTTTATTTCTATAGAAAATTTTGTCCAAATTTTATTTCTATAGAAAAATTTGTCCAAATTCTATTTCTATAGAAAATTTTGCCCAAATTTTATTTCTATAGAAAATTTTGTCAAAATTTAATTTCTATAGGGAATTTTCTAAATTTTATTTCTATAGAAAATTTTGTCAAAATTTTATTTGTATGGAAAATTTTGTCAAAATTTTATTTCTATAGAAAATTTTGTCAAGATTTTATTTCTATAGAAAATTTTATTTCTACAGAATTTTGCAAAATTTTATTTCAATAGAAAATGTTGTCAAAATTTTATTTCAATAGAAAATTTTGTCAAAATTTTATTTCTATAGAAAATTTTTCTAAATTTTATGTCTATACAAAATTTTGTCAAAAATTTTGTTTTTTATTTCTACAGAAAATGTTTGTCAAAATTTTATATCTATAGAAAATTTTGTTAAAATTGTATTTCTATAGAAAATTTTGTCAAGATTTTATTTCTATAGAAAATTTTATTTCTACAGAAAATTTTGTGAAAATTTTATTTCTATAGATTATTTTGTCAAAATTTTATTTCTATAGAAAATTTTGTCAAAATGTTATTTCTATAGAAATCTTTGTCAAAATTTTATTTCTATAGAAAATTTTCTCAAAATTTTATTTCTATAGAAAATTTTGTCAAAATTTCTTTTCTATAGAAAATTTTGCCCAAATTTTATTTCTATAGAAAAATTTGTCCAGATTTTATTTCTATAGAAAATTTTGTCAAAATTTTATTTCTACAGAAAATGTTTGTCAAAATTTTATATCTATAGAAAATTTTGTCAAAATTTAATTTATAAAAAAAATTTTGTCAAAATGTTATTTGTATGGAAATTTTTGTCAAAATTTTAATACTATAGAACATTGTATTTCTATAAAAAATTTTGTCAAAATTTTATTTCATTAGAAAATTTTATTTCTATAGAAAATGTTGTCAAAATGTTATTTCTATTGAAAATTTTGTAAAAATTTTATTTCTATCGAAAATGTTGTCAAAATTTTATTTCTATCGAAAATGTTGTCAAAATTTTATTTCTATACATAATTTTGTCAAAATTGTATTTCTATAGAAAATTTTGTCAAAATTTTATTTCTATAGAAAATTTTGTTAAAATTTTATTTCTATAGAAAATTTTGTCAAAATTTTATTTCTATAGAAAATTTTGTCAAAATTTTATTTCTATAGAAAATTTTGTCAAAATTTTATTTCTATAGAAAATTTTGTCAAAATTTTACTTCTATAGAAAGTTTTGTGAAAATTCTAGTTCTATCGAAAATTTTTAATTCTATAGAAAAATTTGTCCAAATTTTATTTCTATAGAACATTTTGTCAAAATGTTACTTCTATAGAAAGATTTGTGAAAATTCTATTTCTATAGAAAATTCTGCCAGAATTTTCTTTTATAGAAAAATTTTTCCAAACTTTATTACTATAGAAAATTTTGTCACAATTTTACTTCTATAGAAAGTTTTGTGAAAATTCTATTTCTATAGAAAATTCTGCCAGAATTTTCTTTTATAGAAAAATTTTCCCCTATTTCTTTCTATAGAAAAATTTTTCAAAATTTTATTTCTATAGAAAATTTTGTCAAAATTATATTTTTCTATAGAAAATGTTGGCAAAATTTTATTTCTATAGAAAATTTTGTCAAAATATTACTTCTATAGAAAGTTTTGTGAAAATTCTATTTCTATAGAAAATTCTCTCAAAATTTTATTTCTATAGAAAATTTTACCCCTATTTTTTTCTATAGAAAATTTTGTAAAAATTTTATGTCTATCGAAAAGTTTGTCAAAATTTAATTTCTATAGGGAATTTTCCAAATTTTATTTCTATAGAAAAATTTGTCAAAATTTAATTTCTATAGAAAATTTTATTTCCACAGAATTTTGCAAAAATTTTTTTTCAATAGAAAATTTTGTTAAAAATTTTATTTCTAACGAAAATTTTGTCAAAATTTTATTTCTATAGAAAATTTTGTGCAAACTTTATTTCTGTAGAAAATTTAGTCAAGATTTTATTTCTATAGAAAATTTTAACAAAATTTTATTTCAATAGAAAATGTTGTCAAAATTTTATTTGTATCGAAAATTTTGTCAAAATTTTATTTCTATATGAAATTTTATCCAAATTTTATTTCTATAGGAAATTTTGTCCAAATTAAATTTCAATAATCGATTGTTTCTATGACCTCAAGCCGAACAAAATTAATAATCAGAATAAATTAAATTTCTATAGAAAATTTTATCAAAATTTTATTTCTATAGAAAAATTTGTCCAAATTTTATTTCTATAGAAAATTTTGTCAAAATTTTACTTCTATAGAAAGTTTTGTGAAAATTCTATTTCTATAGAAAATACTGTCAAAATTTGACTTCTATAGAAAATGTTACCCCTATTTTTTCTACACAAAATTTTGGAAAAATTTTATGTCTATCGAAAAGTTTGTCAAAATTTTGTCAATATTTTTATTTCTATAGAAAATTTTGTCCAAATTTTATTTCTATAGAAAATTTTGTCCAAATTTTGTTTCTATAGAAAATTTTGTCCATATTTTATTTCTATAGAAAATTTTGTCCAAATTCTATTTCTATAGAAAATTTTGTCAAAATTTTATTTCTATAGAAAATTTTGTCAAAATTTAATTTCTATAGAAAATTTGATAAAAATTGTATTTGGATAGAAAAATTTGTCCAAATTTTATTTCTAAAGAAAACTTTCTCAAAATTTTATTTCTATAGAAAATTTTGTTAAAATTTCATTTCTATAGAAAATTTTGACAAAATTTTATTTCTATAGGAAATTTTGTCCAAATTTTATTTCTATAGAAAATTTTATCAAAATTTTATTTCTATAGAAAAATTTGTCCAAATTTTATTTCTATAGAAAATTTTGTCAAAATTGTATTTCTATAGAAGATTTTGTCAAAACTTTATTTCTATAGAAAATGTTGGCAAAATTTTATTTCTATAGAAAATTTTGTCAAAATTTTATTGCTATAAAAATTTTTGTTAATGTTGTCACATGGCAGTATTGATGAAAATCTGACGTATAGTGACCGAAACATTTTGATAATGGTAAGTCATTATTCTCAAGCATACGTTATTCTTATGGGTATGGCATAAATGCTCATCGTAAGCAGAATTTCTCCTCAACTACATTTTTTATAATACGAAATTCATAACTCTTTTCACTATTTTTTTTTTCTTGAAATAAACAATCCAATTGTATTTTACGTAGAGTAGATGGACCGGATTTTTTTAGCTTATTTATCAGCCACTGTCAATTATTGTCGTAGGCTGTAAAGACAAAAAAACATCAACAATTTCTAGTTGAACTAGACAACAAATAACATGAAAACAAAAACAACAGTTATGAGATATTATTAAAAAAAATTGCAAAAAGATATTTTATACTCAGGAACCAGTAACAGCCTTTAAAGTTCGTTCATCACACTTGTTGTTGCTGCATCCAGCTACCGTTCAATAGTTTAATGAACTTTTCTCCTAACCAAAGCTGTTACTGCAGTATTTAGCTACTTGTCCAGCCCAAAAAGTTGATGATGATGCTGTTGCGTCCGACACTTATCTCTATAAGTGACTACAGTGGTATGACTTGCATGCATTTCATACCAGTAAGTATTTATTATTTTAAATCAATGTAATTAAATTCAAGTCATTCCATTTAATAGTGAAATCCATATTTACTATAAAAACAATATAAACATTTTGATTTCATATTAGAAGGTTGAAAAAGGCATTCAGGTTTCCCTGGACGTACAGCAAAGCATATTTGGTTACAGCAACCATTTAATGCTTATGTAGAACAATCCTTGTTTTTTCTTTGTGAAAAGAATTTTCTAACCCAGAAAAAAAATTAACGCCCTTTAGGTGGTCCCCAAACGATGGTCGAATTTTGGACCATCGAGGAAATCATATCCCGGTTTATAGTAATCATTCAATTTTTGCAGTGAAAATATAATTTTTATCGTTTAGGTATCGATATTACTAGAACCATTGGTCGCTATTAGCATGTGCAAGTTAAGGGTGACATTAAGCAAATTTCTGGCCAATATTAAAAATTCGAATCAAATAATTGCCAACATTTTTTAACTTTACTTTTCTTCCATTTCGTTCTACTGTGTTTGATACATTGCCTAACTGGAATAAAGAGAGGCTAAGATTTATGGAGGCAACTAATATCCCGACCGATTGGCAAGACGTCTATCATGATGTACACAGTTAGGCGGTAAGATTTGAATAGGCAATAGCCACTTTTACAAACCAAACCAATCACAGGAAGGAGCAGATGTTACTCGTACGCATTTGCGGTTTGTTTTTATTTCTGTATTTCTTTGCTCCCCATTAAAACGTGCGATATTGTTAATTTTCCCCCCATTCATTTATTTTAGCCGATTAATATTATTAAGTATTTAAGGTAATAACAACTAATAAGCTGTGAATTGTTGCCATTGGATTGTGAACCAGTTGTTCATTTATCGTTGCTCATTCATTCAAGCTTTCAACATTTAATGGTCTAATGTAATTCGTCTCTGTGTCTATTAAAGGAACAACATCAGAGTTTTTTTTTCTTTTTGATTTTTTTAAAAACGAAACAAAAAAACTATATAAATTGTCGAATCAGTTTTCGAGCCTAATGAGTTGCACTTTACTTGTTCCGAGATAAGGATCAAATGTTGCTCTACTTGGCAATTGATTGGCATCACCATTTGTTGGGGAGTTTCCAAGCACAAATAATTTATCCAGAGGATAAATGTATGGAACCTAAGAGTACTGTCACATAAAAGTGTAACACAGTTTGATATCTTGGCTGATAGCTATCCAAGATAAGAGATCACATGACATATCATAACCACCTATGGACACAACCAAAATGTTAGCCCCTAATGAGAAAATGTGACATGAAACGTGATAAGATTGATCAATATGGCCTGACAAGAACATGAGGAAGAAAGATTTGATGACAAATAAGCCTTACAACCAAATTCCCACACTGTTGTTTGTGGACCGTTAGGAAAATGTAAGAAAAGGGTAAAAAGTTTGCTAACACAATATCTAGAGTTGTTCATTATTAATTGAAAAATGTATAATAGTAGACAACTGCTGTTTACAATACCACCTCTAGGTGCTAGTCTCTGTATTAAGAGAACTTCACGATACGACACATAGATGGCGTTATTATGATTAAATCAATATAAAAGGGGGTGTTCATATATGAAGTTTTATTATTTCGCTTTACATGTATGAGAAAATAGTACAATTTAATAGTGATCGAAAGAGTACTCGATTTTGGTTTTGAGTGTTCAATAAAAAATAGCAGAGCAACCGGGGAAATATGTGAATTTGTTCATATTTAGAATTTCTGCAAAAAATGATTCACATGTTTTGGAAAACGGAACTAATAAATGCTTTTGTAAAATCCCATCTTCCATCTTCATATCCCATTTTGCTAGAAAGCAGCAATGAAATTCACCTACGTTGTCGAACATAGCAACAGGATTAGTGCATATGCTTGCAACAACCAGAAAGAGACAAGATTGATACATGGTGTCTTTGGCAATAATGCTCAGGGCTGGCTCCTGAGTCGATCTGTGAACCCATTTTTGTGATCAAAGTCTAGGGTCGCAGTTTTAGTCCAATCGACTTCAAATTTAGCACAAGTATATGTTTTGGGTCGGAATGTAAATTTTATTGAAATCGGTTCAGATTTAGATATAACTCCCATATATGTATATTTCACCCGATTTACACTCATATGACCATGGAGGCTTAAATTTTACTCCAATTTACGTGAAAATTTTCATCTTTCTCTCATTTAGATTCATATGACCATGGAGTGTAAAGTTTTAGTCCCAAAATGAAATTTTACACTTAATATTTTAGCAATGGGTGCTAAATTTAGTCAAAATTGGTGCAGATTTAAAAATAGCCTCCATATATTGGGGGAATAATGACTAGAATAGCCACCTTTTACCCCCGAGTGAGATTTTCGTTTTATTGATATTTGACTTTCTCTATTTAACATTCTATTTAAATGTGCCAAATTTGATCAAAATTTGCTCAGATTTAAATAATCCACTTGTGATAGAATGTCGTCAAAAACTGGAGTTCAAAAATTGTCGAAACCGTAAAAATCTTCACTCTTATTTTGTATGTATTAAATTCATGAATTAACTTTTGGCATCGGAAAAGAGTTCCAATATTGTTGCCGAAAAGCAACTTTAATTACCATTCAAATAAAACTTGTACTATTTGGGAAGGGAAAATTTTGTATTTTATCTCCTCTACCCAGAAAAAACTCCTATTACCAGGAATAAGTACGAGTATACCTGCGCCAAATAGGTAAAAACTTCTTCGTACATATATCGGCAGTAATACTTTTACATGGACATGACATTGGAGGAGAGTACTTCAGTGCAAGCATACTAGCAGTCGAAAAATATGTACTTCGTCGCAAGCATACCAGCTCTCCTTATATAATAGGTTTACCATAAATATAATCAGAAAGAGCGAGTGAGTTACTGCTCTCATATCTATTTATAGATTTTATTCTCTCTTATAAGTTGCGTTTCGTATTCTCAGTCTTTTACTACACCTTTCTCTCCCTATGTTAATATTTATGGTACAATTTGTACTTTGAAAATCTCCATGACGCCAGGAGGCGTTGAACTCAGACATTTTGTTTTGTAATCCAAGACACTATGCCCTACTCCACGGCCTGGATTTATTCAATAATGTAATTTAGCAATATAAATGATGTACTATACAACTTAAGAAAACAAGGGTATATTTTATTGGCATTATAAATTAATATGTTCAGTGCCCACTATCGCTGCAGAGGTTATTCTATCTAAAAACCAGTATATACGGCCGTAAGTTCAGCCAGGCCGCATCTTATGTACTCTCCACCATGGATTGCGTAGAAACTTCTACGAAAGACTGTCATCCACAAATTTCAACTCACATGGTTGTTCAATATCATATACTACCACCACGTACCAAATTTCAATCAGATCGGATGAATTTTGCTTCTCCAAAAGGCATCGGAGGTCAAATCTGGGGATCGGTTTATATGGGAGCTATATATTATTATGGACTAATAGGAACCAATTCCTGCATGGTTGTTGGATACCCTATACTAACATCACGTACCAAATTTCAACCGAATGGGAAGAATTTTGCTCTTCCAAGGTGCTCCGGAGGTCAAATCTGGGGATCGGTTTATATGGGGCCTATATATAATTATGGACCGATATCGACCAATTTTTGCATGGGTGTTTGAGGCCATATATTAACATCACGTACCAAATTTCAACTGAATCACATGAATTTTGGTCTTCCAAGAGGCTCCGGAGGTCAAAACTGGTGATCGGTTTATATGGGGGCTATATATAATTATGGACCGATATGGACAAATTTTTGCATGGTTGTTAGAGACCATATACTAACACCATGTACCAAATTTCAGCCGGATCGGATGAAATTTGCTTCTCTTAGAGGCTCCGCAAGCCAAATCGGGGGATCGGTTTATATGGGGGCTATATATAGTTATGGACCGTTGTGGACCAATTTTTGCATGGTTGTTAGAGACCTTATACTAACACCATGTACCAAATTTCAGCCGGATCGGATGAAATTTGCTTCTCTTAGAGGCTCCGCAAGCCAAATCAGTTCATATGGGGCCTATATATAATTATGGACCGATGTGAACCAATTTTTGCATGGTTGTTAGAGACCATATACTAACACCATGTACCAAATTTCATCCGGGTGGGATGAAATTTGCTTCTCTTAGAGGCCTCGCAAGCCAAATTTGGGGGTCCATTTATATGGGGGCTATACGTAAAAATGGACCGATATGGCCCATTTGCAATACCATCCGACCTACATCAATAACAACTACTTGTGCCATGTTTCAAGTCGATAGTTTGTTTCGTTCCGAAGTTAGCGTGATTTCAACAGACGGACGGACGAACATGCTCAGATCGACTCAGAATTTCACCATTACTTAGAGGACTTAGAGCAATTTTTCCGATGTGTTACAAACGGAATGACGAAGTTAATATACCCCCCATCCTATGGTGGAGGGTATAAAAATGTCAAGAAAAACGCAAATTTTCAGCAAAAATTTAATTAATAAATATTTAAAACGAATAAAAAAAAAAACAAAAAATAAATAAATTTAAAAATAGAGTCTCAGAAGGATTCGGACCCGGACCTCAAGATGTGATTTTAATTACTGGTATTAATAAAAGGAATCACTTTTGGTCTACACAGGGAAGTTATTATTTTTAAATCCCAGGTAATACTACAAGAGGTAAGTTTTTGATTACCGGTATTACTGGAAGAATCATTAGTACTTACCCAGTTTTTTTGCTGGGTATTAGAAGTTATCATATAAGGTCCAAAAGAAACAGAAAATTCTATAACTAAGGTTTTATAGATTGTTATCTGGCATTTGCAAGTGATCATGAAACTTTTAATAGAAAAACCTAGCATCAGAATCCGTGTATAGCAGTCGATGAATTTGATGTCAAGAAGATGAATTTTATCTCGCTTCTCTTCAAATCGTCTCTTATGCAAGATCTATGCAAGACAAAAATTAACCCATATCTATATATTTTAGACAATTCACATAGCTGAGATTTTAATATAGCCCAGAAGGAATGACCTTCAAATTTGGACTTGTGGTTTCCGTTATATCCTTAAAAACGGTGAAATCAGTGAATATAGTCTACATTTTAGTATGTCATTCACCTGATTTTCACTTTTGATATAACTAAGATACTGACTCACTTCTCAGTTTTATTTTGGCATTGCCGATTTGTATGTAATAAGAATCCGAAGACTTTTCGGATCCTTTAATATTGAAAGTATTTATTATCTTAAGCATCAGCGATTAATTTTTCCAGCTGCTCATATGCACTACATATTGTTAAGGATGCTCTTCTGGATGGATTATTGAGATTGAAATTTTGCTGCAGCTCCTAAAAAATGCATCGTTAAACTGATGATAAATGATAAACTTATTTTCATTACAAACAAGTTATTTGGATTCAGTGTAATTTATTTTTTTTTTCAAAATTTTCCACAGTACAATGTAAATTTCCTTACCCCAAAAATGTTATGAACCAAACGTGGTATAAAAGTCAATGTGCGTACACATAAGTTCATAGAAAAAAGTCCAGTGATGAATTAAAAAAAAATATTTGCAAAACATTTTTTTATTTTTTTTTTTTAATTTGTAAAGAAATTTTCCCCAGCCCATCGAAATTTACTTTGTTCCAAGTACGTCTTAAACATGTTACAACTAAACGTCGTTATAATTTCAATGACCACACAAATAAGTTCAAAGCTACACAAAAAAATTCTGAATCAATCACGAAATTAATTGATCCAATTAAGTTTTTAATTGAAATGTATTCAATCACGAAAATGATAGTATCAATCACAGTTTTAATTGGGCATAGAAAAAATTTTGATCACAAAAATAATTGATTTCATTAGCAAATTTCAATTAATTTTTTAATTGATTCAATTAAAAAATTTAATTTATGTTGATTGCAAAACTCAATTAATTTTGTAGTTAAAAAAGGTAAATATTTTCAATTACTTTCTGAATTGGCTTAGAGTTTTTATTTGGAATAACAATTGATTGTTTGAAATACATTTGTAATTATAAAATAAAAAAATTTTCACCACTTTTTTTAACTGACTTAGTCTTCCGAATTTGATAAAAAAGTTAATTGTAGCAATTATTTTTTTAATTAAAAATTTTAAAATGTTCAATCATTTACCTACTTAACTTAATGTTTCTATCTTGATTAAAAAGTTAATTGTATCAATTAATTTATTTATTGAAAACATTTTCAACTTCAATTAACTTTTTAATTGGGAATATTTTGGTGCCGTTTTTTTTTCTGTGTAAGTAAGGCAGAAGAAGTTTTTCGTACACTTCTTAAATATAGTAAAAATAAACTACGGCGTGGTGAAAATTTTAATAATTTGCCGCCAAAGAATTTTGCCTTAATTTTTAGTTTATGTTTGCTTTACGAGAAGGATGAATTTGGTATACGGTAGTTAAAAATCCAATAATTTTAGTAATTTATAGTCAACTCAACAACGCATTAATTGCGTTTTTTCTGTATTTAATATAAACTAAAGCTTAAAATAAACTTTCGTACGATGGTCATGGTTTAGGGTCTCGAGTTAAACGTCAACCCCACACCAGGTCATTACATTTCCCTTGTTTTACCAATGTATAGTTAAAATCTCAAAAAGACGGATGCAATTTATTTAAACTTTCGTTCATTTTTCCCATCAAACAGTTTACTTTTTTCTGCACGTATTTATACAGCGACATTTCAGTTTTTCTTCGTTAAAATACCAGAAGACGAATTATACTAATTAGCTTTTCAGTGTAACATAACCTCTTTTTGTTCCTGTATATTATCTACAAATCCAGGTCAAACTCTCATTGACTCATAAACAGGATATTAACTAAACCTTTAGCACTGCAACGTGCAAACAAAATTTCAAACAAGTTTTCAAATTTCCCACGAAATAATTATCCCAGAAATTAACATGCACAAACAACACCAGCAACAGAACCAGATCTCTGTAAACCATCCAATCCATAACAAAGGCAACGTCATTAATATATTCATGTAGTTAAGAGGAACAGCACTTGGTAGAAGAAAAAAAGGAACCCATACATATATGATCACAATGACATCATCATCTCTTGTATGAAACAATCACACAATATGTAAAGGCTCAGACGAAAGAGAGAGGCAATTCAAGAGACTAGATAGCAAAACAGGATAACAACCAAACAACCAGAAATAATCACAATAAACGAATGCTAAACAAGTTTGATAAAAGGTTAAGCAGTAATAAAGCTACTGCAAAGCAAAAACTGACGTAGACTATTCCTGGCAGACAAACTGCTCCCTGGAACATATTAGTGTGTAGTATTCATCGTTTGCTAGAGTCACAAAAAACAGCGACAACAATAAAACTGTAGCGGCGGCAAAAGTCATCATCATCGTCAACAGCAGCGGCAGCAGAAGTAATACCACCTCTGGATGACTGGTTGGTTAGCACGTGGTTGTCGAACTAGTTTGACTCCTTCACAAATGTCAAACAATACAAAAGTACTTATGAACCAGACGAATCACTACCTACCACAATGTGTGGTAGGAAAATCTACCGGTAGTCAACAACCTAACCACATCGAGAGAAGTGAATAACAAACAGCATTGTTAGTCAACAATGTTCCATAATATTCTGGTATATTTGCAAATGTTAATGCCATCCGTGTGTGAATGAAATAAATTTTGCTGGATTTTCAAAAGTTTAACATAAAAATCGAAAAACAATCATGGCAAAATATTGACCGGAATAAAATAATATACAAGAAGGAGTAAGAGTATAAACTTTTTGTAGATTTTATGGGCAGATCCAATGACTAACCTCCCAATGTTTTCTTTTTTTCCTTTGTTATAGAAAAATAAAATTTTGGTCGAAAGTATTGGAAGCTAGCAACATTTTCTCATGGTCCTTAAGAAGTATTTTCATCAAGACGTTGCGACGTTTTGGATTTTTGTACAATCTCGTCAATTCTCTTTATTAGATTATCCCCTGTGCTCATTTCAGAGACTTAGGTCAAAGTAATGGCACCGAATCTTTAGTCCCACATTTAAGATTTCCGTCGATAGAATTATACCGGCTTTAATTCAATTGATTTCCTTCTCTGCTCATTCCGCATACTTCGGCCATTGGCATGACACTGAGTCCTTAGTCCAAGACAGTCTCGTAACAAGCTCTTCACGTTCTTTGCCCGGCGATATACCTATATTTAAGAATTTCGCCGATAGTTTTACACCAGATTCCCCCTTTGCTATTTCCGAAGATGTTGGCCATAGTAATGGCACTGAGTCTTTAGTCCAAAGCGGTCCCTTAACAGTTCTACACGTTATTGTCCTGTCGTTACACCCATATCAAGAGACTTTCGTCGATATTGTTGCAACAACTTTAAATCACTTCTTCAACTATGCAGATTTGGATTTACTCTTGTGACATTCCGAGGACTTCGACTATATGGCTTATGGCACTGAGTCTTTAGTCCGAGACGGATTCCTAACTACTCTTCATATTCATGCCAGGCAATACACCCATATCTAAGACTTAAGTCATTGGTTTTTCACCGCTTTAATTCATTTGTGTAATTCAGTTGACTTAGGGCGTTTTCGTTTCGCAAAAAATATGTTGCCCTGGTGTTACACTACTTTTTCCCTCATTGTATTTTCGCTCAAATAATAGTGCCATTCCAAAGTTATTGTTAATTCATAATATTGTGAGGGATACAGGATCCAAAATCTATGACAGTGTCCGTTATATTTGGCAATCAACTTCGAGAATAATGCACCTTTTTTCCCAATCGAAATCGCCATTAGATTTACCCTTGCGTTCATTACGGAGATTTCTGCCATAATTAAGGGACTCAGTCCTTAGTCCATGGTGGTCTCCTCAGAACTCTTCACATTCATTTCCCAAAGATAGACTCGTATCTAAGAGTATCTCAACAGCTTTAATTCACTTCTGCTATTCAACAGATTTGGATTTAACATACCCTTGTGCTCTTTACGGAGACTTCAGCCAAGTTATGGGACTCAGTCTTTAGTCCAGGACTTCATATTCTTCGCCCGGCAATACACCCACATCTAAGACTTCCGTCAATAGTTTTCCACTGGTTTTAATTCATTTCTGTAATTCGGTTTTAATTCTATAATTTCAACACCGAAATACATGTCTCTTCTTCAACGTTAAGTCTTCAATATGCAGTACACCACTGAGTTCTCGAATCTTCCCCGTTAGTCATAGTCATATCACTCCCTTTACCATCATTGAGACATCAACTAAATTTTGGTAATTTGATATTACTACAAATATTTCCAATACACATTCCCTATTTCAGTGAAAATCCAAGTCATCTTTCCAAACTAACCTAAAATATTGGACTGCATCCGTTGATGTTCCGCAAAAGACAAAATGCAGATGGTGACAATCGATTTCGTGGATTCACAAAATTTAGTACGATCGTAAGGTAGTATGGGAGCCACCGTGGTGCAATGGTTAGCATGCCCGCCTTGCATACACAAGGTCGTCGGTTCGATTCTTGCTTCGAGCGAACACCAAAAAGTTTTTCAGCGGTGGATTATCCTACCTCAGTAATGCTGGTGACATTTCTGAGGGTTTAAAGCTTCTCTAAGTGGTTTCACTGCAATGTGGAACGCCGTTCGGACTCGGCTATAAAAAGGAGGCCCCTTGTCATTGAGCTTAATATGAAATCGGGCAGCACTTAGTGATATGAGAGAAGTTTACCAATGTGGTATCACCATGGACTGAATAGTCTAAGTGAGCCTGATACATAGGGCTGCCACCTAACCTAACCTAAGGTAGTACTATACCACATTCTTCTGATTTGATCCCTTTATACTTCTTTTTGTGGGAGCCAAGGAGATGCAACATATAGCATTTCCCCTTTGCATACAGACAGTCAATCCCAGTTTCGGTCACCATAAAGTTTTTCAACGTTGGACTACCCCAGTAATGTCTGTTACACTTCGGAGGATTTCAAAGTTTCTCTAAACGTTTCCAATCATACTACGCTAATCAATAAGGATTTCCTATTTTCTTCAACTAAAAAAGGAATCGTAATTATAACCTGGCCAAAAAAAGAGTCGTAGCAGAGTACAAACATCAGTAGACTAAAGAATTACCGCTGAGGTACCCGAGAAGACATATTTCTAAACGGGTTCAAAAGCTCTAATATAAGTATACTGAAAGTCACCGCTGGGTTCCATGAGAAGACATATTTTTCCGATGGGTTTCAAAATTTGAATCATCGTTAGAAAAAGGGCTGAGTAGTTAAGAATGAGACTAGTTTGAAAATAAATCGCATATTTTCCATAAAATTCATTCATTTTTTTAGACTATTGTTATTCTTTTTTGTAGGCTAATCAGACCACCAAGGCGATCATAAAGATATGATATTTAGGTAATTAACCACTCCGTACTCCTTCTCAATATCTCTCAAACGAGAAAATATATTTAGTGATCACGAAGACACAAAATATGCATATAAAACTTTCAAGACAATTGTTCTATATCCGCACAGAAAACATAAACCCTTCATGAACCTTGGTTGTGTCCATAACCAATGTCGTCAAAACTACTATATTCGGAAAACAACAAAATCTTTTACTTGATTGAGGTGCAGTTGTGATAGTAAAAGATTTTATTGATATTATCGGAATTTTCATTACACTCCAATCCTTAAAAATACCAGTTCAACAAAATATTCTCACAGTTACGATATTGTCAGAAATTCTATTTAAGCATAAACCACTTTATTTTCATGGCGTAACAAATGACAGGCCCACATATCCATAAAACCTAAGAAATCTCAATGAGAAATGATCACATACAAAAACACACACACACACATACAAAACTTGTTTTACAGGAGCGTCATTGTCGTTATGACGTTCTGAAAACAAACAACAACATAAAAACAGCAAAGCTCAAATAAACCAAACACTACCACCATCGTCGTCATCATCATAATCATCAACAACATCGTCATACCATAAGAGAGGGAGTAAGTAAATGCCAGGAACCGGTAGAGAATCCTTGACCTAATGTGTTATTATTAGTTGTACTGGTACTTCTACACTCTGGGACTGGTCGCTCTGTTACTGCCGCTTTGTAATTGTTGTTGTTGTCGTTTTTCAGGCTGGATTGAATACCGGGATCAGATCAACCTGAACACAGGTTTTGGGTGACTATCAACAACCAAAGACAAGCTAACACAACTCTGAGTCAGCAGGCAAGCAGCCAACAAACATCCAGTCTGGCAAAACAACAACAAAAAACATCTAGCAATCCAGTCAGACATTTGGCCAGCAACAAAGCGACACCACCAACAATATTTACTAATATCATTACCAAAGTTCAAATCCAGTTCGCTTTCAAATCGTAAAAATCAAAACTTGTTCGAATGCCACCAGTAACTAAAGGCTACGGTGATGTCCGGTTGCCGGTATTGTTCTCAACATTTTAGGGGGTTGTCTTTAATTGTTTGGTTGCTCACCGGCATATTTCGCACGCTCTACTAGTGGGTGAGGTCAGTTCCAAGCAGCTGATACCGAAACAATGAAATATTATTACCCTTTTTTTTCTTACATTCAAGCCGGATCAAATCTTCAGCAGACTGGTTCAACAAGCCTCACCTCCATTTCTATTGTCAAACAAACAAACAAACGCAAGATGACACAGACAAGAAATGATTTGCCAATGATGATCATGTTTTTATTGAGGAGTAGGAGTAGGAGAAGATAAGTAGTTTTTATACCAAGAACCGGAACGCAATCTTATCTCATTGTTACACCCACTTCAATTTGAATTTAAAGTTCTTAATGAATTTACAAGACAGAAATGCAATCAGAACAGTTAAGACAGACGAATTGGAGGCATTTTGGATGGATTCCCTTCAATGCATAGTGATTCTTTTTATATCTCCACAACAATTGTTAGTGTGGGTTAAGTTAAGACGACAGCGGAGGTGGCAATAAACTTTAACAACCAAAATAAAAATCAAGTTTTTTGCTTAAGTCTTTAGTTTTTTTTTTTTTGTATCAGATTATTGATAT
Source organism: Haematobia irritans (assembly GCF_050003625.1). NCBI lineage: Eukaryota > Metazoa > Arthropoda > Insecta > Diptera > Muscidae > Haematobia > Haematobia irritans. The sequence continues at coordinate 169,197,736 of NC_134401.1, read as the reverse complement.
CTCTGAAGGCGAACGGAGGGCATTGCTTTTGAATGTTGATTTGAAAGTGTGTTTTTGTTTCAAACTCTTCTTAAATGGGGTTACTTCCCGTAGTGTACTATGTCTCGTGACTTTGAATTTGTTGATTGATAGGAGAGAGAGAAAAAAAAAGAGGTCATTGCTCGTTAAAGTTAGGGATTTAGTTTTTTTTTTAGATTTGAAATAGCAATTGACATTTGATTGTTAAGTCAACCAATATTGTCGAAATTTTATTGAAGTGATCCGTGATCTACTAAGCTGACAGGTTTTAATGAAGTATCTGTCACATATATGTAGCATAATAAGATTTCTTTATATTTTTAAGATATTAAACGAGTTTTTTCCAAATTTAAATGATGTGTGTTTTTCCACATCGACTTAAGGAAAACACATATACCCTACAAAAAAAAAAACAATTAGAACTTGTTTTTAAGGTACAATTTTAAAAGTACTTCCAAAAAAGTCCTCCCAAATATGTTCTTCATTTTTCCTACACAGGAAGTTCCTTTAATTCAATTTTTTTTTTTTGTTCGTCTCAGAGTATGAATTAATAGAATGGTACTAATTATTAAAATTTTGTCGACAAAATAAGTTAAATACACTCTAGAAAAATTTCGAATTTTTGAAAATATTTGATGTCAAACACTGAAAAAAAGCATGCTCGGTTCCAAAGATTTTGTCTTTACTTTAACAATTTTGGTATTGATTCCGAGCCAAATAAGCGGGGAATACATTTAAGGATACTTTTAAGACACAATTCTCTTTTAAATATGGATTTTTTGTACTTGACTCTAGGAAGCAAATTTTAATTTTTCGCTTTTTCAGCTTTTTTTCTTCATATGCTATCAAAGTCATTTAAAAACAAGTTAACGACAACTTTATGTTCCAAATTCAGACACCACTTCCTGTAGAGATTATGCTATGTTTCAAGTAAAAAACGTCTTTAAAATAAAGTGTTGAAAAACATGTCCTATTTTTGAACGATTTTTTGCTTTGTAGTCAAGATGCAAAAAGACAACAAATTTAAAGCCAATTTTATTGGTTTTAAAGAATCCTTCTGAATTATTAAAGTCTAGTTGGCCTTAGCCCAAAAAAATGTTCTTTCATGTTATGATACCCATTTTTAAGTCCAATCACTTAATTATAAGGACAACACGACTTCATTGAAAAGTTTATCGACTTTTGGACAAGGAAAAAATCGTTATATTAGAGAAATGCGTCTTCTATGCTAAGCAAAATTTGCATTCGTATTTTAAGGACATGAAATCTTTGGCTTCACGACAAAATGTTTTTCAGTGAACGTTTTAGAACGCAACAAAAATTATACAAAATTTTGAAAATTATTTATTTGGCAAAACATCACAAACATTTTTAATTCACATTTAAAACACCTTAAGATACGAGTATGATATAAATTTAGTGCAACAGCCTGCTGAAATTGACGGCATCCGTCCTATGACAAGCCCATGTCGAATTCATCGCTTCTGCGCCAATTGTCCGCTACTTCCGGATCGAAAACGAGAATCGTCACTACTTTTTTGGCGACGCTTGTTTTACTGCGTATATGCCATTAGCTCGGAGTTTTCAAACGCAAATTGTTGTTATAAGGTGATATTCCATAACATCAGGAAAAGTGTATAAGACTTTGTTTGGTAATGTTAGACTTACATATATACTTAGACTTACATATATCGATGTCCTCATGCCAGAGTACGCTAAGTCGACTTAGCATTTTTTGATGGAGTTCGTAGTTTTTTATTCGGATTGAGATGAATTGCATCCTGTCAAAAGTTCGAATTTATTGGACACTTCTATCAAAAGTTATGGCTAATATTTAAAACTAAAGTTTTAAAAATTTCCAATACAAAAAAAGCAAAAAGCTTTGTTCGGCCTAAGATGGCCTAAGTCATTTTTAGCCATGTTCTATAATCACTATTTTGAATTCGTAGATACTAAAAAAATTTACAATAAACATGAATTTATATCTTTTAAGGGGTGGGAGCCACCGTGGTGCAATGGTTAGCATGCCCGCCTTGCATACACAAGGTCATGGGTTCGATTCCTGCTTCGACCGAACACCAAAAAGTTTTTCAGCGGTGGATTATCCCACCTCAGTAATGCTGGTGACATTTCTGAGGGTCTCAAAACTTGTCTAAGTGGTTGCACTGCAATGTGGAACGCCGTTCGGAATCGGCAATAAAAAGGAGGTCCCTTGTCATTGAGCTTAACATGGAATCGGGCAGCACTCAGTGATAAGCGAGAAGTTCAAGAATGTGGTATCACAATGGACTGAATAGTCTAAGTGAGCCTGATACCATCGAGCTGCCACCTAACCTAACCTAACCTATCTTTTACGGGTTTTTGAGAAATTCCAAAACAAAAACTTTTAACTTGTTTCCTGTAAAATTCACTTTTTAGACTTAACGTACTTTGGAATGGAGACATCGTCGATATCATCTAGAAAGATAAGAAATCAATTGTTTTTACTAAAAATGAATATTCTGCGCCAAAATAAACTAAATGAATTTTTATGTTGGCCAAATTGAAAAATTGATTTCGCCTATCAGATTTTCGCTACTTAAATTGACGAAAAGGAGAATTCGATGTCTCGTAATTAAATCCTCATAAATCCCATAATAAAAAAATGTTTTAATTCCGATTATAATCTACACACCCAGAGAAGGAATATGATCACCTCAAACTTGTTTCAAGAGCAAAATGTTAACAGGTTGGCTGATAAGTCCCCGGTATAACAAAGAAAAACACATTTTTTTGTCAAACTTCGTTTTTGTTATTCAACATAGTTCCCTTCAAGAGCGATAACGACTTTCCAATTTTTGGATACCATTTTGGTAGTACTCCTTTGGTTTTGCCTCAAAATAGACCTCAGTTTCGGCGATCACCTCTTCATTGCAGCCAAATTTTTTTCCCTTCGAGCATCCTTTTGAAGTCTGAGAACACGAAACAGTCGCTGGGGGCCAGATCTGGAGAATACGGTGGGTGGGGAAGTAATTCGAAGCCCAATTCATGAATTTTTGCCATCGTTCTCAATGACTTGTGGCACGGTGCGTTGTCTTGGTGGAACGACACTTTTTTCTTCTTCATATGGGGCCGTTTTGCCGCGATTTCGACCTTCAAACGCTCCAATAACGCCATATAATAGTCACTGTTGTTGTTTTTTCCCTTCTCAAGATAATCGATAAAAATTATTCCATGCGCATCCCAAAAAACAGAGGCCATTACTTTGCTAGCGGACTTTTGAGTCTTTCCACGCTTCGGAGACGGTTTACCGGTCGCTGTCCACTCAATCGACTGTCGATTGGACTCAAGAGTGTAGTGATGGAGCCATGTTTCATCCATTGTCACATATCGACGGAAAAACTCGGGTGTATTACGAGTTAACAGCTGCAAACACCGCTCAGAATCATCAACACGTTGTTGTTTTTGGTCAAATGTGACCAACACGTTCCTTTGATATCTTTAAGGCCTCTGCTATCTCGATCAAAGACATTTTACGGCCATTCAAAATCATTTTGTGGATTTTTTTGATGTTTTCGTCGGTAACCACCTCTTTCGGGCGTCCACTGCGTTCACCGTCCTCCGTGCTCATTTCACCACGATTGAATTTTGCATACCAACCAATTATTGTTGATTTCCCTGGGACAGAGTCCGGAAACTCATTATCAAGCCAAGTTTTTGCTTCCACCGTATTTTGACACGAATCATTTGAAGGTTGGTACTATATAAAAATAATATGCATTTAATACTAGCGACGCCATCTATGTGTCAGACCGGGGACTTATCAGCCAACCTGTTATTCTATAATTATAAGTTTTATATCTGTGTCATATATAACAAAATGAAATAATAATAAAATACTTAATATAAAAATGAACTTGTTTCAGTAAAAAATGGATGTGGATAGCGTTATTTAGGTAGCAGGACCATTTTTTATAATTCGGTTATATGTACTCCGGTCACCATACAAAAATAACATTTTGCTCTTGAAACATGTTTGAGGTGATCATATGCTTCTCTGCATGAAGCTGCAATTGTTAAGATTTCAAAATGAACCAAAGGCGAGCTGATGCCTTTTGACCTCTGTAAGGACACCCTTGAAAATATAAAATATGATTTACTATACCTAAACAAATATTCCAATTCGGCCAACTCTAGAGTTTCATTGAACATAGAAATCATACATGGGAGAAAAGATCATCCTACACTGAAAAAGCTTGCCCAAAGATTTTGTCTTTACTCTAATGAGTTTGGTAATGATTCCGAGGCCAAGTAGCAGCGAATTCAAGCTCGGATACAATTAAGACACAATTCTCTTTTTGAGTTTCGCGTACATGATACTAGGAAAAATATTTGAATTTTTTCGTTTTTTCTGATTTGTTCTTCATGTTTTCATCAAAGTCCATCAAAAACGTGTTAAAGACTACTTAAATTACCAAAATCAAACTCGACTGCAAAAAGAAATTATGATGTTTGAAGTAAAAAGTCTTTAAAAAGTACTGGAAAACATCTCCTACTTTCAAACGCTTTTTTACTTTTTAGTCAAGATGCAAAAAAGACAATAAATTTAATTCTGGAAAGTCATTCTTATTTTTGGTACACTAACACCAACCTCCGTCATTTTGACTACGGCCTATTTCAAGGTGCTTTCAATTGCATCATGAGCAAAAAATGAGAACCAAAATTTAGTTTAAAATTTAATGCAGTTCATTTTTAATTAATATTAAGCAAAAATTCATAAAATCTTTGAATTGAAAAAACTTAAATTTGTCGTTTGCCAATCGACCAAAATACAGTTTAGATCGAAAATAAAATTAAGCGTCGTCGTTTTGACAAAAGATGACTGTCTAGGGTTAAAGACGATTTCAGTAATTTTGAAGAATTTTTCAGAATTATAAAAGCCAAGTTGTGAACGTAAAATATATAAAAATACCTAACCTCTCCTAAGCATGATTCGCTTCCTTGCAACTTTGTTATTGGAACCAACAACAGCTTCAAATCATGGATCATGTTTCGAATAAATTCGCAGAAATTAATTTTAACATTTCCGCACATTAGTTTCCTTTTACCTTCAGAACAATATTTTATAGAAAATATAAAAAAATATATATATAATTAATAATTTTTTGTTCATAAAAAAAAAACACCACACCATTATACGAAATCAGATATTTACAATCGAAATTTGTTTGAAGAGATTTTATTTCCCAACTACGTCTTAACAAAGTTATTACTCTCATTCACATAAAAATCATTGGTTTCTTTCATAGGAAATCCTCATTTTATTCACTGTGGAAAATAAGGGGGAATTATTGCAGAGTTTACAAATATAATTAAGTATCTTTAATCAATGACTCCATGGTCGTCGGTACAATGAAAGCCGCATCAGAGGGTGAAACTCTATAATAGCATAACCATAATCATGAATGGTATGACTGAAATTTCTTTAGTTTTGTTTTTCTCTCGCTTGTTTCTTTCTTTCTTTCTTTCCTATGACAAAATTCGATATACGTTAAAACTAGTTATGTTAGCTTATCCCATGGATAAGAAAAAGTTTCCTTAGATCTTAGTGATCACAACATAGTTTATACTCCACTCTTTGGAGTGACTGTGGAGTGCCGCATACAGATTTATGAATGCCATTATATATCGATAGTTTTTGTATTTTCAAATCTATTATGTTATATGATTCGCTACGCGCTCTTTCAGCAGCAGCATTATGAAATGAAATACCACAATAACAACTGAAGCCCAAAAACTCAACATTATAAATATAAGATACAAAGACAACACATTGTGATTAGTAGAGAGATATACAGCATTTGGGAAATGAGTTAGGTCGTAATATGGCCCTGCCAATTGCAAGAGCTGCAATCATAGATTATAGGCAAATAACACACTATGAAGTATTCTATCAAAATATATAAAAAAAGCCTATGTACCCTCCACCATGGATTGCGTAGAAACTTCTACTGAAGACTGTCATCCACAATCGAATTACTTGGGTGGCGGTAACACTTGCCGATGGCAAGGTATCTTAAAACTTCCTAACACCGTAATATATACCACATAGTCCATACGTGGACTAAAAGGCCGATTAAATACGTATATAAATAAGTTTAAAGTTTCTATACAAATAAAATTTTGATAAAATAAAATTTTGACAACATTTTCTATAGAAGTAAAATTTTGACAAAATTTTCTATAGAAATAAAATTTGAAAAAAAATTCTATAGAAATAAAATTTTGACAAAATTTTCTATAGAAATAAAATTTTGTCAAAATTTTCTATAGAATTAAAATTTTGACAAAATTTTCTATAGAAATAAAATTTTGACAAAATTTTCTATAGAAATAACATATTGACACTGTTTTCAATAAAAATAAAATTTTGGTAGATTATTTTTGGCTCGAGTGGCAACCATGATTATGAACCGATATGGACCAATTTTTGTGTGATTGGGGATCGGCTATATATAACTATAGACCGATATGGACCAATTTTGGCATGGTTATTAGCGGCCTTATACTAACACCATGTTGCAAATTTCAACCGGATGGGGTGAATTTTGCTCCTCCAAGAGGCTCTGGAGATCAAATCTGGGGAACGGTTTATATGGGGGCTATATATAATTATGGACCGATATGGACCAATTCTTGCGTGTTTGTTAGAGACCACATTCTAACACCATGTTCCAAATTTCAACCGGATCGGATGAATTTTGCTCCTCCAAGAGGCTCCTGAGGACAAATCTTGGGATCGATTTATATGGGGGCTATATATAATTATGGACCGATATAGACCAATTCTTGCATGGTTGTTAGAGACCATATACTAACACCACGTACCAAATTTCAACCGGATCGGATGAATTTTGCTCCCCTAAGAGGCTCCGGAGGTCAAATCTGGGGATCGGCTTATATAGGGGCTATATATAATTATGGGCCGATGTGGACCAATTTTTGCATGGTCATTGGAGAACAAATACCAACACCATGTACCAAATTTCAGCTCCGCAAGCCAAGTCGGGGGATCGGTTTATATGCGGCTATATATAATAATGGACCTATGTGGATCAATTTTTGCATGGTTGTTAGAGACCATATACTTACACCATGTACCAAATTTTAGCCGGATCGTATGAAATTTGGTTCTCTTAGAGGCTCCGCAAGCCAAATCGGGGGATCAGTTTATATGGGGGCTATATGTAATGACCGATATGGACCAATTTTTGCATGGTTGTTAGAGACCATATACTAACACAACGTACGAAATTTCAGCCGGATCGGATGAAATTTGCTTCTCTTAGAGCAATCGCAAGCCAAATTTGGGGGTCCGTTTATATGGGGGCTATACGTAAAAGTGGGCCGATATGGCCCATTTGCAATACCATCCGACCTACATCATTAACAACTACTTGTGCCAAGTTTCAAGTCGATAGCTTGTTTCGTTCGGAAGTTAGCGTGATTTGAGCAGACGGACGGACATGCTCAGATCGACTCAGAATTTCACCACGACCCAGAATATATATATACTTTATGGGGTCTTAGAGCAATATTTCTATGTGTTACAAACGGAATGACAAAGTTAATATACCCCCCATCCTATGGTGGAGGGTATAATAAATAGATCCAATTTTTATGCATTCGTTTGCTTTAATTAAAGAAATCTAGAAAGTACGGCACACTATTAATTTAAAACTCAATTTCCAACCACAAAAAATGTAACTTCTTCCAAAATCAAATTCAAAACGTGTCCAACTAAATCGGACCAATGATTAACATGAAACATACTTTGGTATCAAGGGAATGATGTTTTACAAGGATGTGTCTTTCAACAGCCCTGAACATAAAACGACAAAACAACAACAAAAACGACTACACTATGTCAGTTTAATCAACCAAAAGTCTGCTTACTGAAATAACGATCAACCTTTTTTGTGGAAAATCTCATACCAACTATCTTACGACTTTTGATGAGACCATCTAAACCTTTATGGCCATCGTCAACAACCCAAAAAACAAAAAAGAAAAACAAAAAATCATGCCAAAAAATATTTGAACTCCATCTGAAATATCGCAGTTTTTAACGTTGGCAACTTGCGCTAAAAAAGTGTGTCGCATGAAATTGTGTAAGACTCTATAACGAGGGAAGATTGGAAAGAACGAGGGAATGTAGAAAGTGGCGCTATTAATATGGGCTCCATGAAAATTTGTCCCAAAACCTAAATGAAGTAGGACCCCAAAAAGGATATTTTGTTTGTGGGGCCCTTTTGCATTATGAAAATAACCTTCATTATTTCAAATGAAAATTTTTTGGGTTTGTGCTTCGTTTTCAGGTGGGCCATTCTGCGAATTGACAATGGTGGCAAATATACTCACTTTTGTTGTTCGGAATAGCATTGTTTCGCACCAGATTTGCTTTTTGCTTGGACGGCTTTCGGTCGGGGTCTAAGACTTTCTCCTATGGACAGAGTCAAAAATGAACTAACGCGATTCCGAAGAGATTCCTACTCAGTAATACATGTTTACTTGTTTTATTAAAATTTGTCTATCAGCTGGGGTTCATTTTCACACGGTTTTTTAAATCAAAAGAGAAAAAGAACCCTAATTTTATTTTGGGCTCGATTTTCATGCTTTATTTACTTTTTGGTTGGAGTTTATTTTCATGGGGCTCATACTCATATGATTTGGGTTTTGGGGCTCATTTTCCTGTGACCCATTTTCATACCGCCGTATAAAGTATCCTGAGAGCTGAAACATTTTTGAAATATTAAAATGCACACACCGAAAAGAAAAATCCGTAGTTAAACTAATTTAGGGTTAACTTATTTTTATTGCAAAAAAATATTTGTTTGCACTCAAAAAAAAGTGAACCCTATATTTCACTAAAGCTGATTTAATTATATTTTAGTTCACGAAATTATTACGTTTTAAGAAAGTTTCCATGACTTTAATAATTTGTTGCTTACTTTAGTTAAATTAACTAAAGCATGGGAAAAATTATACACAAAGGAAGCATACAGATTAACTAAATTCGTGTATCTCACAAAATAGTTCAGAATTTCTTAAAATTTGTACATTTTACCAATAATGCGCCCATCATGAACTTCGTATGGCATTAAAGACATTCTTGCAATTTTGAACTCCAAGTTTTTCCTTCAAACTACAAAATTTTCTTTAAGAAGTGAAAAAAATTAATTATGTCTAATAAATTTTCTTGAATTTGTCGGAAAAATATTTACTTATTTTTGTGGTGTCAGCGTTTGTAATACTGTTCAGTTAAAATTTTCACAAAATATTCAAAATTTTCTAAAAGTAACCAAATTTTTTCTTTATGATGGGTTCACTGTTTTTTCAGTGTATAGTTAATTTTTATAACCTGCGTCACACTGTGGAACAGATAGACACATGGTGTCTTTGGCAATAATGCTCAGGGTGGGTTCCTGAGTCGATATAACAATGTCCGTCCGTCTGTCTGTGAACACATTTTTGTGATCAAAGTCTAGGTCGCAATTTAAGTCCAATCACCTTCAAATTTGCCACATGTTCCTAATTTGGGTCAGGATAGAACCCTATTGATTTTGGAAGAAATCGGTTCAGATTTAGATATAGCTCCCATATATATTTTTCGCCAGATATGCACAAATATGGACCCAGCAGCCAGAGTTTTATACCGATTTGCTTGAAATTTTGTGCAAACATAACGCTTAGTCGTATAGTCAAGTGTGCAAAATTTGATTGAAATCGGTTCAGATTTAGATATAGCTCCCATATATATCTTTCGTCCGATATGGACTTATATGGCCCCAGAAGCCAGATTTTTGGCTGAATTTGGTTGAAATTTTGCACTAGGAGTACAATTAGTAGTATAGTCAAGTGTGCCAAATTTGATTGGAATCGGTTCAGATTTAGATATAGCTCCCATATATATCTTTCGACCGATATGGACTAATATGGTCCTAAAAGCCAGAGTTTTGACCCAATTTGGTTGAAATTTTGCACAGGACGTAGATTTAGCATTGTAGCTATGCGTGCCAAATTTGGTTGAAATCGATTCAGATTTATATATAGCTCCCATATATAGCATTCGCCCGATTTACACTCATATGACCACAGAGGCCAATTTTTTTTCTTCGATTTAGTTGAAATTTTGCACAGAGAGTAGAATTAACATTGTAGATATGCGTGCCAAATTTGGTTGAAATCGGTTTAGATTTAAATATATCTCCCATATAGCTTTCGCCCGATTTACACTCGTATGACCACAGAGGCCAATTTTTAACTTTGATTTATTTAAAATTGTGCACAGGGAGTAGAATTAGCATTGTTGTTATGCGTGCCAAATTTGGTTGAAATCGGTTCAGATTTAGATATAGCTCCCGTATATATGTTTTTCTGATTTCGGCAAAAATGGCCAAAATATCAAAATTTTCCTTGTAAAATCGCCATTGCTTAGTCGAAAAGTTGTAAAAATGACTCTTATTTTCTTAAACTTCTAATACATATATATCGAGCGATAAATCATAAATAAACTTTGTGAAGTTTCCTTAAAATTGCTTCAGATTTAAATGTTTCCCATATTTTTTTACTAACATTGTGTTCCAACCTAGTGCATTAGCCGACTTAAATTTTGAGTCTATAGATATTGTAGAAGTCTATCAAATTCTGTCCAGATCGAGTGATATTTAAATGTATGTATTTGGGACAAACCCTTATATATAGCACCCAACGGATGTGATATGGTATCGAAAATTTAGATCTACAAAGTGGTGCAGGGTATAATATAGTCGGCCCGCTCGACTTTAGACTTTCCTTACTTGTTTTTTACTAACATAGTCCCACGGCATTAGCCGACTTAAATTTTAAGTCTATAGATTATAAATTTTGTTCAGATGGAGTCAGATTTAAATGTATGTATTTAGGACAAAAACCTTTATATATAGCACCCAACACATTTGACGGATTTGACGGATTTGATATAGTATCGAAAATGTGGATTTACAAAGTGGTGCAGGGTATAATATAGTGGGCCCCGTCCGACTTTAGACTTTCCTTACTTGTTTAGTATAGCGCAAACAGAGAATAAAAATTCAATGCAGTTTGTTTTAATTTTATAGAATCGTGACGTAAAAAAAAATATTTATATTTTGAAAAAGCCCCCTTTTTGGCTTCAAATCAATACTAAAATCCCTAGGGGAAAGTTAAAATCTATGAATGCATATAGAGCTTTTTTGGTGTACCTTCAAAACTAGACCTGCCTTTAGGAGATTGTGGAATTTTTTCCCATAATCGTCCATTTTCTATGCAAACAGACATACGACTATGTTGATATACCGATTTTTGACGATAGCCATGGAAAGCTACTACTCCATTTTTCTAATATTCACGGACACTTCCACCTCCTCTGGGGTGAAACGAACATGTGATCACGGTGACTTAAGAACGCACTATTATGAATTACGAAAGCTTTTGAAGAAGAAAAATAAAAATCCTTCATTTATTATTGAATTAAGAATATCCACCACATCATTTCTCAACCCACTTCGTTGTCACATCTGATAATGACCAAGTGGATGAAAATAAAGAGACAATACTATACTCGTAAAGTTAATGTTCTACAATGGCACTGTTTTGCTTTCTTGATCTTGGGAATGGTATGTCACAAAACAAAAGTGGCCAAGATTGAATACCTTAGTAATTTCCAACCATATTTGGCCACAAAACAAAAATCTCTTCAAGACCCTTTTGGCTGTTGGTTCTTCGATTTTTCGCTATAGCCCTTGTTTTTCTACCTCATTGCATTTCTGTTGCTGGTTTTTTTTTTCTTCTCCATTTTCATTTATCGTAAATGGTCTCTCTGACCATTTATTGAAGTTTTTATTTAACTCTCTGCTTTTGTTGTTGTTGTTGACTTTTGTTTAAGCAGCATCTCTTGTCGCTTGTGTTTATTTACAAGTGCAATTATTTTAACATTTTATTAGCGTACAACCACAACCACAATGACACATCCAACATACACTCTCTATGGATTGTAGGAAATAATCAAGCCGAGTTTAGGTTGTCGCAGACACCGACGACAATCATGATGATGATGGCCACAATAAAACTGATGATGATTGTCCTGGTGTTTTATCCATTTTTTACTACCTCATTGGCTTGCAAGCAGTTGTTATGTTAAGTTATGTCTATGGAATGTTGACATCAAATCGAAATCAGTAAAATACTCGTAAGAATTACGTAAAAGAAAAAAACACGCACGAAGGAATAATCATCACCATTGCAATACATAGAAAAAAAATAAGTTGTTGCAAAATAAGGACAAATAAACACACACAAAAAAAGGTCACCATAATTTTCCAATTTTAATTTTAATTAAATTCTAAAGGCTAGGTTAGGTGGCAACCAGATGTATCAGGCTCACTTAGACTATTCAGTCCATTGCGATACCACATTGGTGAACTTCTCTCTTATCACTGAGTGCTGCCCGATTCCATGTTAAGCTCAATGACAAAAAACATTTAATTAAAATTTTAATTGGTACAACAATTTTTTTAATTGAAACAAAGATCAATCACAGAAATTAATAGTACCAAATAATTTTTTAATTGATTAATTTCTGTTATTGAAGAAATTCCAATTAAAAACTAATTGGATAAATTAATTGTGTGATTGCAGACAAAAAATACATTTTTTTATTTGCAATTTTGGTTATATAGGCCTTTAATACGGTAATCATCAGGGATATACGTCGATCATGAGCATATAAAATTATTTGTACGCTTCCGATCACGTACTAGAAATGTTGCCAGTGCTGTCAATGCAAATTTGCAACTATTTTTGTTACTTTCCTATCACATTTGTATCTTCACTATCTCTATATTTCTGTTTTTAGCAACCAAAAAAATTTCTCTGAGTGTAGTATGTACCATCGATCCATCCTCCATCATCATTATCATCATCGTCCTCCTCATTGAATTTCCATCATAAAAGAGACAATTGTTGCTTGCATTCACTTGGAAACAGAAACATGAGTGTAATTTGTGAAAGGTAATGATGGAAATTCCAACATGCAGCATTTTTTCTGACCATCCCAGTATAGTGCACAAGTCTCAAGGGAAATTGTGACAAGAGCATTATTTGTTTCTTTGTGCTGACAGACTCCTTCTATAGATGCATTTTTTCCCATTTGAAACCTTTTGTATATGTAAAAAATTTCTATAAAATAAGAGACAGGTGAATTTCGCAATTACGAGTTATCACTGCTATCTTAATTAAAGAGAAATTTAACATGAGGTATTTTTTTTTCAAAAACTTTTATTATTATTGAAGGTTTACTTTCATCCAGCGTTATTGTTGAGAATTTCTAAAAAGTGGCACAAAAGGTGTCATTAGCAATAAAAAGTTGCATAAAAATTGGCACGCTCAGTTATAAAGAAAACAATACAAATTAAATGCATTTATATCACCGATCGCATCCGTAATATTAGCCGGATTTGGGATCAAAATTTACTAAATATATAACAGCATAAAAGGAATTATTTTAAAAGTGACATAAAGGTGGCACAAAAAAGTAAAACGTATGTTATATAGTGGTACAACGGTATCAACGCTTGAAAAAAGTGTCAAATTTGCCACTAAAGTGGCACAACAATAACATTGTACTCTTTATTACCTAAATTCGAAGCAATGTTGACAAAAATATATAGACCCAAACAAAAAAATACCTTCCTTCCTGAGAAAAATACCTTCCTGAGAAACGAAATTATCGTTTTTATAATGCATTTTATTTAAGACCGATACGATAGACGTAGGTTAGGTTAGGTTAGGTTAAAGTGGCAGCCCGATTAAGATTCAGGCTCACTTAGACTATTCAGTCCATTGTGATACCACATTAACTAAAAGTACCTATTACATATGGGCACTTCTAGTTTTAACCGCTGAACCTTCTTGATTATTTTTCTTTGTTGAACCAACCAGATTGTTCCAAAAACATTAGCAGACTGCTTAAGTTAACGTTTTCCAGATCCGCCAGTAATCTGAAGCTATATGCTCCTAAAAGTTGCTTGCGCTTTACACAAAATGCAGGACACTCACACAAGAGGTGTTTAATTGATTCTTTTTCCTCCGCATCATGACAGCTCATACAATAGTCATTATACTTCGCGCCAATAGTTTTTGCAAAATCGCCTATCAGGCAGCGACCCGTTATAGCAGATATCAGGAGTGATATCTGACGTCTCGAGAACATTAGCATATCTAGTGTGCGGTTTAAGTTGAAATGGGGCCATATTTGCTTGGTGTCGTTACAACCCTTGCAATTCTCCCATCGAACATTTGCCATCATAACAGCCTTCTCACGCAGCATGATACGATAGACGTAGGGAGATGATTCATTCTGGATATTATTTGCTAACTTCGTACAAACTTTTCTTTACAAACTGCCAAACAAAAAATCTTATTTTGCAAAATTTTATATCTATAGACAATTTTGTCAAAATTTTATTACTTTAGAAAATTATGTTAAAATTTGTGAAGTATCTCATAGCTGGAGAGGAATATTTGGCAAAATCCACCAAAACATCAAGAATTGAACCAATCTACCAAACAGTAAAAAATCTACCATTTTTGGTAGAATCGATATTAATTTGGTGCTTCCCATCCCAAACTGGGTAAAAACAAAAGTATGAGTCCGATCTTGTTGAAAGTTCGTCTGTAGCCGTGTCGGAGTATGTACTATACCATTCTGAGTAATCTGCAGTGAAAAAAAGTAAATTTTGACCAAAAATTCAAAAAACTACAAATTGAAAATTAAATAATATTTACCAGAGATAAAAGTAATGTTGGTAAACAAAAATTGTGTAGTGTAAAACAATCTCTGTTCTTTATTCTCTACTAAAAATAAATTGTATATTTGTAAATAGAAACTTAGTTTACAACGCATATGTGTTTTCGAAAAAACACATAAATTTATTTTTGAAAAAAAGGTGGTGTGCAGATGTTCTTTATTTACGATTTTGCATGTTGAATATTTTTTTCTGTGATCTTGTGCATTTAAGGGTTAATGCTTTTATTAAATTTAAATACAAATCTTTGGAACTTGCGTCCGTCCGTTAAAGTCGTATATCTTTGAGGTAAATCAAAAATTTTTTGTTGAGTAAAGAACAACATTTTTGATGTAAAGTAATAATCTCTAAATAGACTGAGATATATTATCTTGTTTTTGGATTAAAGTTAAAAAAGATTTGAATATAGACTTAGGCTTATTTTTGGCGATATTACATCTTTGGATAAAAGTGTTTTTTTTTATTATTATTAATAAAAACTTTTTTGTTTAGACTTTTAAACTGGCATTTATTTGTACTTGAACAGCTTTATTAATATATCGCATGAAGAGAATGATACTTTGATAAATCAAATCTGTATTCTACCCTTTTAGGATTTGGTACTTATTCCGAGCCGAACATTGTGCATATTTTAAATAAATAAACATTTTTAGGGACCTATCTGGCTTTAAATCTAGGATCTATAACATTAAATTTAGGATACAGATTTTGCCGAATCGAATTTTAATACCCTTTTTGCATCATATTAATTCACGTTCAAATAAAGTTTAAAACTCCAAAGTAAAAAACGTTTTCTTAATTCCCAAAAAAAAAAAATAGTTTAAACCAAAGATGCAAAATCCTCCAAATAAATCTTGGCCGATATTTGTAGCGTTTTTATCTTAAATTTAAAGATTAAGTATATCAGTTAATTTAAAGATTTCTTTCTTTTATCAAAAAAGCTTTTCTTTACTTTAAAAAAAAGTTTTCTTTAGTTCAAAGCCATACGACTTTAACAGAGGAACGCAAATTTCCAGGAAACGTGTCATAAATTTAATGAAAAAAATTTTAAGCAAAGAATACAAACTTTATTAAAATTTCATTATTGTAAGGGAACTTATCCTAACAGGTTGGCTGATAAGTCCCCGGTCTGACACATAGATGGCGTCGCTAGTATTAAATGCATATTATTTTTATATAGTACCAACTTTCAAATGATTCGTGTCAATATTTGACGTCTGTAAGTCAATTAGTTTGCGAGATAGATCGTCTTTTGTGAAGCAACTTTTGTTATTGTGAAAAAAAAATGGAAAAAAAGGAATTTCGTGTTTTGATAAAATACTGTTTTCTGATGGAAGCAAAAACTTGGCTTGATAATGAGTTTCCGGACTCTGCCCTAGGGAAATAAACAATAATTGATTGGTATGCGAAATTGAAGCGTAGTGAAATGAGCACGGAGGACGGTGAACGCAGTGGACGCCCGAAAGAGGTGGTTACCGACGAAAACATCAAAAAAATCCACAAAATGATTTTGAATGACCGTAAAATGAAGTTGATCGAGATAGCAGAGGCCTCAAAGATATCAAACGAACGTGTTGGTCATATAATTCATCAATATTTGGATATGCGAAAGCTCTGTGCAAAATGGGTGCCGTGCGAGCTCACATTTGACCAAAAACAACAACGTGTTGATGATTCTGAGCGGTGTTTGCAGCTGTTAACTCGTAATACACCCGAGTTTTTCCGTCGATATGTGACAATGGATGAAACATGGTTCCATCACTACACTCCTGAGTCCAATCGACAGTCGGCTGAGTGGACAGCGACCGGTGAACCGTCTCCGAACCATGGAAAGACTCAAAAGTCCGCTGGCAAAGTAATGGCCTCTGTTTTTTGGGATGCGCATGGAATAATTTTTATCGATTATCTTGAGAAGGGAAAAACCATCAACAGTGACTATTAAAGGGTGATACGGTCAAAATTTGGTCAAGGGAAAACGCGTGTAAATCGGTGAAATCGTTTATTTAAAAAATCAAATTAAATTTCTTTTTCAAGTTCAATTAGTATAAAATTCAGGAAAAATATTCAGTTAGGCTTTCGATTTTCCAAATCCGAATTGCCGGGCCTCACGCTTGACACCTGCCATCAGATTTTGTACAGCCACCTTGTCCACCTTCTTCGCCGCAGAAAGCCAGTTTGCCTTGAACTGCTGCTCGTCCTTAGCAGTTTTTTTGGTCTTCTTTAGGTTCCGCTTGACAATAACCCAGTATTTCTCAATTGGGCGCAACTCTGGCGTGTTGGGAGGGTTCTTGTCCTTGGGAACCACCTGCACGTTGTTGGCGGCGTACCACTCCATGGCCTTTTTACCGTAATGGCAAGATGCCAAATCCGGCCAAAACAAAAACCGTGTTTCTTCAGGAAAGGTAGCAGACGTTTATTCAAACACTCTTTCACGTAAATTTCTTGGCTTTTTGGCTTGCTTTTCAAGCCACAGGTACAGATGGCTTGCCAAACCAGATATTTCTTTGCGAACTTTGACAGTTTTATGTGCTTGAAAATATCTACTACCTTTCCCCTTCCTTTTGCCGTATAAAACTCCTGTCCCGGAAGCTGCTTGTAGTCGGCTTTGACGTAGGTTCCGTCGTCCATTACCACGCAGTCAAACTTCGTCAGCATGGTCGTGTACAGCCTCCGGGATCGCGCTTTGGCCGTCGTATTTTGTTTATCATCGCGATTTGGAGTCACTACCTTCTTGTAAGTCGATAGTCCGGCTCGTTTGCACGGTTGTAGACGATACACCCAGCTTATTTGCGGCATCTCGGAGAGAGAGGTTATGGTTTCGCTTGAAACTACCAGCAACTCTCTTTGTCGTCTCAGCGGTTTCCGGTTTTCGATTTCCCCCCGATCCAGACTTCCTGACTGTCGACAAACGTTCCCCAAACACTTTAGTTACATTCGTAACGGTTGATTTGGCAACTTTTAGCGATTTTGCCAGCTTTGCGTGCGAGTAGCTCGGATTTTCGCGATGCGCTAGCAAAATTTTGATACGCTGCTCTTCTTGCTTGGACGGCATTTTGACAACTGAAGAGTGAATTCCAAAATCAAAATAGGAGCAACATTCTGCACACACACCTTCAAAATGAGCGGTGTTCAGGTTTTTTAAATGCAAAATTGAAAGAAATACGTCAAGTTTATATTGACCAAATTTTGACCGTATCACCCTTTATATGGAGTTGTTGGAGCGTTTGAAGGTCGAAATCGCGGCAAAGCGGCCCAATATGAAGAATAAAAGTGTTGTTCCACCAAGACAACGCACCGTGCCACAAGTCATTGAGAATGATACCAAAAATGCATGAATTGGACTTCGAATTGCTTCCCCACCCACCGTATTCTCCAAATCTGGCCCCCAGCGATTTTTCTTGTTCTCAGACCTCAAAAGGATGCTCGCAGGGAAAAAAATTTGGCTGCAATGAAGAGGTGATCGCCGAAACTGAGGCCTATTTTGAGGCAAAACCGAAGGAGTACTACCAAAATGGTATCAAAACTTGGAAGGTCATTATAATCGTTGTATTGCTCTTGAAGGGAACTATGTTGAATAATAAAAACGAATTTTGACAAAAAAAATGTGTTTTTCTTTGTTAGACCGGGGACTTATCAGCCAACCTGCTATTGTGTAAATTGTGTGTGTTTAAAATTTAATCTAAATCTTTCATGTTAGGTCAATATTTTTTCAGTGTAATTTGAAATTTATAGAGCCCACGTCGAAAGCTAAAAATGTATTTTTATTCAAAGCGGCCGCTTCTTTGGCTCAAAATCATCGATGTAGTGATGATTTCGAGCCTTTAAGGAAATTTCAAAGTAAAGATTTTTTTCAATGTAGCTTTGGTAGACAAATTTTCTCCCAGATCTATTCTTCAATATTCATGGACCACATACTGATTTTGGCTACAGAGACCGCCGTTGTAGAAAAGCTTTACAAACGCAATTTCATACCTCATTCATACAAAGAAATTGTAAAAACAATTGGCAATCAACTAAAAAAAAATTCTTTATCACCCTCTGCTAAAGTAATTATCCAAATAACTCTCTATAATTATTAACAATTTTCAATGTAACAAAGAAAACAGTGAACACACTCACATATTGAAAATGTATATGGAATACAAATATCAACAATTCATGACTTTGTAATCAAACAAATTACTTTCATATTTATGGGTTGGGTTCACCGTCCACCGCCAAACAATCTAACCTTCCAATCACTCTTTAATAACGATATTGTCAACAAGCTCGGTGAGATTGACATCACGTTGAAACTTATGATGGGTGGAGAGTGACTGCTAATATGTCATGCAAGTAGAATGGACTTACTAACACTACCGCCAAGACTAAGATTTTGAATGGAAATTACAAAAACAAAATACAACTTACTAAGTTTGCCGCTAATGAATGAAACAGAATTTCTAGTTTTTTTTGTTTATTGCTAATATCTAATTTTCTATTATTAACTTTTTTTTTTGTGGGATATACCTGTAAACAAAACACAAATGGCATTTTTAGCTCTAGACAAAATTAAATCAAACAAGAAAATACCAATGAGAAATAACAACAGAAAAGTCACCTCAACAACTTCCTCAAGCACAGGCTTAGAGATCCAAAGTCTAGATGATCAGCTGGTGGTTTGGTAGGAATACCTTACCTCCTCAATCTACCTTGTAAACAAATCACTGATCATGATTCTACATATGATGTTGCTGCCGCCGTCACCACCACTGACATTGCTGATTGCTTTTGTTGTTGTTGTTGTTCTTATTGTTGTTATTAAGTATAACTCTTTTTTTGTTTGCTGTTTTACTCATTTTCAGGTTACGGTACTTGTTTGGCCCTAAATCAGTCAACCTAACCCGTTTGCTGTTTAGTGTTTTTTGTTCATATCGGCATATGGAATCGCCTCTCGCATCGTATATCTTGACGGCGGCATGGTATTTGGATTGTGTGTAAGATGACTTGTTTTGAGTGACTGGCTTAACCGACAACCTATCTTTACCTCTACCCAGTCAGTCAGGCTGGCAGGCAGTGGAAAAACCTACCAATGACTACGACCAGTCAAACTGCCATGTGCTTCCTCCAAGTTTTTGAATGCACTGTGATCATCAGCTGTTTTTGCCTGCTCTAAGCCAAACAAAACAAAACAAAAACAAAAAACTAAAAACCTAAACTAACCGGCGTGCCAAACAACCATGTGGTAGTTGATTGTTGGTTGGTGGTGTCCGCTTTTGCTAGTTTCCATAATCACCCAGCACCATCAGCGACAATATCAACAAAAAGGCATAACATCAACAATAACATACCAGCAAAAATAACAAAGAAAACCTGATGACTATAGATTATAATGATGGGTTAATACAGGGTGATGGTGATGGTTAATGAGTGGTGGGCCAAGTTAAGGAATATGGCACAAAATATTTGAAAATTGGGTCAAATTGAACAAAACGAGGATTTGTCTAATATTGTTAGTAAAGCCACATCGAAGGTATCTAGGAATCAAATTCAACTCTCATTTCCAGATTCTTGGGTATCCTATTTCAAGGACGATAAATACTATGAGGAAAGTACTTATACCGAGAGCTCAAAATATTTTGCCTGAAATAAACCAAAGGTACATGGGATACATTATAGAACTCGTGAAGAGTACTCGTATTGCAGTGGGTATGGTAAAAATGATTTCGGTAAAAAGTTTTTCTCTCATCTGCTCCCAGCAAAATTTGTCATTACCAAATAATTTTGGAGGTAACCTAGTACAAAATTCGTAAGTAATTACTATTAAGTGGAAATCTTCAATACCTTCCCAAGGTCATGTTCTATAAGGAAAGTACTTCTTTCCCAGCAAAAAATGGAGCACTATTTCAGCAGGATTGTAAGAGAGCAGTACCAACTGCTCACAAAACAACTGAATCAGCGCTGATTTTTGTGGGCGATGTCCCGATTTAGAGCAGCTTCTACATAGCGCTGATATAATTGCTCATTTCAATAATAATATTGCTCAGAAGTAAGCAATATTGTTATTGGTATAAAGGAAAACAGCACTACCTTTCATGCACCTATACTGCATGAATTGGTTGCAATACCGTAAACGAATGATACTAAACTAGTTTGATTACTCGTTTACGTTATTGCCACCGATACATGCAGCGTGGATGCACTGTCTACTTTATTGTATACCAAAAATCGCAACTAAACTCTTACTGCTGAAGTATTTTTTGCTAGGTTGCACCTTACCAAGAACTCGGTGATGGTAAGTCATTATTCCCAAGCATGCAGTATTGTGAAGGTATAACACACATGCTCTTGATAGGCAGTTTTTCACCTCAACTACTTACCCAAATTTTGATGGTGACCGTCTCTCTAGTTGCAGACATAAGTTGACTGACTATCCTCGTCCATTAGTTAGGTTAGGTTAGATTAGGGGGCAGCCCGATGTATCAGGCTCAGTTAGACTATTCAGTCCATTGTGATACCACATTGGTGAACTTCTCTCTTATCACTGAGTGCTGCCCGATTCCATGTTATGCTCAACGACAAGAGACCTCCTTTTTATAGCCGAGTCCGAACGGCGTTCCACATTGCAGTGAAACCACTTAGAGAAGCTTTTAAAACCCTCAGAAATGTGACCAGCATTACTGAGGTGGGATAATCCACCGCTGAAAAACTTTTTGGTGTTCGGTCGAAGCAAAGATTCCCTTCACTGAAAGCTGAACAGGCTACTGACGACATCATATAACATTATACCTCTAAGTACTGTCCTATGCAACCAATGCACTATTCTTGGTTTCAAACTTTTTCGTAGTTTCTAGTTTGGAGTTCTTTGCCCTTTCTTTCTTCAATATTGAAATTTCAGTCTGTCTTTCTCTTTAATTTATCTCTGAGGTATACAAAGCACCTCCATGTACTTCCCCATTTTTACGATTTTTATGATTCCAAATATGTTCCGAAGACTTTTGTTCACTTACATTGTGGAAAGAAAGTCTATATGCCTGAGTGGAATCTACGATGACTCTTGAAGAAATGTACAGGTGGACGTGCTCTGAAAAAATATTGTCGTGAGAGAAAAAATTTCATGTCCTTGAAAAACGAATTTTACTCAGCATATACACCCTCAAAAAATCGCTTCTGTAACATATATTCCGGACAAAATATTGTTTGTATTGTTCAAACATAATATGTTCCACCTTAGGGCATACACTGGTAGAAAAAAATTTTAATGAAAGTTTCTTTGTGTGGACATATTTGTATCCACTTGCAGCATACTCTCTAGGTCTCTCTTTCTAAACACATATATGTTAATAGGCTATTTCTAAATTAATATATGTTTGCATCTAAGCATATTATATTTGCAAACATTTTATGTCCCAAACATAATATGTTATTCTAGTTTATGAATATTATGTGCTTGCATTTAAAAATATTGTGTTAAGAAATATGAAAAAACAGTCTTTTTCGTCCGTGCTTCTCTTGTCTCTCTTCTTGTCGATAAACTTTTCACTGAAGTGTTTCGACCTTATAATTAAGTGATTCGACTTTGTTTCAATATTCTCAGCTTGGTTTTAATAATTCTGAAAAATTTTTCAGATTTAATGAAATAGTCTTTAAATTTGTTGAGCTTTTGTGGCTTGACTACAAAACAAACAAGCGTTCATAAATAGGAGATGTTTTTCAATACTTTTTTTAAAGACGTTTTTTAATTGGAACATAGCATAGTTTCTATTTGAATTCGAGTCTGAACTTGGAAATTCCAATTGTCGTTAACATGTTTTTAAAGGAATCTGAAGCACATGAAGAAAAAGGTGAATTATCGATTAAATTAAAATTTGTTTCCTAGAACCAAGTACTTTGTGTACTCAAAGTACTTTGTGTACTCTTGCTTCAATTTTCCGCTTTTTTGACTCGGAATCAATACCAAAATCATTAGTGTAAAGACAAAATCTCTGAAACAGGCCATGCTTTTTTACAGTGTGTTAATATATTTAATGAATGGAATATATAAAATATCGAAACAAATTAAATAGTAACACCCAAATGTATCCACATATTCACCTAAAATGTGACATTGCATTTTGATGCCAACATAATTAAAATAATAAAAAAATGACTTTGTGTCTTAAGTCTAAATATTGGAAATATGAAACTTTTAATATAGATTATAAACTAATTAAATAAATTAAATCAAGATATACTAAATGAACTTAAATGCTGGATTATAGCAAAATTTTATTTAACCAATATTTAATAAATGTTTGTGTCTCAAGTCTTCTTATTAGGAAAGTTTGTGTATTGAGTCTTTTGACCTACGTTGTGGGTTTACACTTGAAATTAATATAAACTAAATTAAATTATATTAAATTACATATTCACCTAAAATGTGGCATTGCATTTTGATGGCAAGATAATTAAAATAATAAAAAAAATGACTAAAAAAAGTCTAAATATTGGAAATATGAAACTTTTAATATAGATTATAAACTAATTAAATAATTTAAATCAAGATATACTAAATGAAGTTAAATGCTGGATTATAGCAAACTTTTATTTAACCAATATTTAATAAATGTTTGTGTCTTAAGTCTTCTTATTATGAAAGTTTGTGTATTGAGTCTTTTGACTTACGTTATGGGTTTACACTTGAAATTAATATAAACTAAACTAAATTATATTAAACTAAATTAAAATACATTAATTAAGATATATGAAGCGTACTTAACCACTACGTTAGAGTCATAAACTTCTATTTAAAGATTACATATTATTTTATGAATTTATATTTCTCTTAAAAAAAATTCATCCTCTGCAAGGGCTCGAAAACAGACCGCGAAATGCGACATGGATTGATAGGTGTATATGGTACCATAAAATGGACCTAGATGGTACTCTAAAAGGGGCGTACATGTTACCATACAATGACGTACATGATACCATAAAATGGTTTGTGGTAACCGAAAACATTTGTTTATGGTGGCTTACCCTCCAAACACATGTGATTGCTGGGGGTTACGACACAAAAGCTTTTTTTTCCAAATTCTTACCCAGTTTTTGCTAAAAGTGAGATTAGTTGAACTAGTAAAAGTCTTAGTTGTTATAAAAAAGGTATGCTAACTGAAAATTTCTGAGCCTTTTCATTTTATAAACTCTACTCAATAAAACCCAAAAAAGCTTATAGCCACATTGTATACAACTACACTAGTGGACACATTATCATTTGTAAGCATTTATTTATTTATAAAATCTACATTTAAATTTTATTGAATATAGAATGTATGCTATAGAACTATAGAATGACCTTTCCCAGCAAAGCTTACCAGCAGCAAGTCAATATAAAATTCACATGTGAAATAAAATCTATGACATAAACAGAAACCAATCGCTCGTTATTAAAAAAAACACATACACACACAAACATTTAGAATGTAATATCAATATTGTGTTTATGTGTCCGTCTGTTCAGCCATCTCTTGTCTTATGACTCGTATGTAATTCCATATAACTTGAGTAGGTAAAAAACACCAAACAAATATGCGAATTAACAACAACAATAACAAATTCTATAAACAACTTCACAAACTCATGCAATACATTTAATACCAGAGGAGATTGCGTTGGCGAGTGTAACTACCTAGAATGCCATGCAAACTGGCAACAGTAATCAACAAGGTATTCAACAAATTTTACACATAGAGAAATCTATTATTTTAAAGTTGAAAGAAAGATTTTGAAATCGATAAATTATTTAATTTACAAAGAAGTACCACTTTTCGAAATTCTGAATTACTCAGTAGTATCCGAAATGGAATCAGTGGTTATCAAAGATTAGAAGGTTGATAAGTTCGATTCCGACTCCCAAAACATTTTGGGTCAACGTTTAAATACTCATTACATCGATTGGGATATCAGGAAATTTGAACCTTGTAAATATTTTCCATAAATCGTGTTCTAAATTGTGTTTATACATCGCAGGAACCTTTTTTTTATTAACAATCTGTAATTTTTTTTTTTCATCATACAAATTTTACTTCTCTGCATGTATTTTGCAACCCTACACACTCAAACCATGGTTTGCGGGAGAAGTATGCACAACGTTTTTTTGATACTTCTCAAAAGATACGTAAAACGTAAACGATTGTCTGCCATAGCTGGATAGTTGGTCGACTGTTGTTACACCATCGAAATAAAAAAACATATCCAAACATGTAAAATGAATTACAAACACAAGTGTTTGTAATTCATTTTCAAGCTGAATTTTTCTGTGTGCATGAATACAAAACTCCAAGCTAACATAACAGAAAATCGGCAACACACTTGGCTAAAATGGAAATGTTTTATTAATTCTTTTTTCCAATTAATTTCAGATTGTGGCCAAAGTTATAATTGAGAACAACAATATATGTTCGCAACAACAACTCTACTAAATGTTTAATCAATACACAAATATTGAATTTGTTGGGAAAACAAAAAAAAGGTACACACAGAGAAAAACTATTTACAAATACCAAAAATCACAGGCACTGAGGCCGACCTCCACACAGACCAACTTTTTGACAATTTATCTTACGGTTAGCATAAAATTTGCAATGAAGGTTTTAGAATACGGGGGAAATCCTCCTCCCAAGTGTAAGACAATGCAAATAACAAGGTAGCTGGCTAGGGACAACTCATTACATTTTGTTCAAGGCACCAAAAGTTCATACGACTGAGTTTTTTTTTTTTTTTTTCAAACGGTATCTTATTCATGATGGACTTTAAATTAATACTAAAATTGCGTTATATTTGACACCGTGGTGCAATGGTTAGCATGCCCGCCTTGCATACACAAGGTCGTGGTTTTGATTCCTGCTACGACCGAACACCAAAAAGTTTTTCATCGGTGGATTATCCCACCTCAGTAATGCTGGTGACATTTTTGAGGGTTTCAAAGCTTCTCTAAGTGGTTTCACTGGAATGTTGAACTCCGTTCGGACTCGGCTATAAAAAGGAGGTCCCTTGTCATTGAGCTTAACATGGAATCGGGCAGAAGTTCACCACTGTGGTATCACAATGGACTGAATAGTCTAAGTGAGCCTGATACATCGGGCTGCCACATAACCTAACCTAACCTATATTTGACAAGAAAATCACAAATGGTTATCTGAAAGCGATCAACATTTTTGTGTATCGTACTGTAAATCGTTATCATAATACTGGTAGAGTTGTCGCTCGCCCTGATAGTGGTGCTATAAAAATTACAATAACACCTGAAATGGTTCGGCGAGTGAATTAACGGCAATGGATCATAATATTCGTGCGACTCGTTTTTTACCGATTCGGAGTTTTTGCAGCCATATCGGGAAAAAATGAATGAATTCAATACAAGTTTAAAGTTTTGAATCTTCACTGAAAATCAGGAGAAGGTGTTTTTTGGAAAACTTTGCTACAGATTCCTAGAAGAGATACGAACATGAAAAATTTAGAGCAAATAAATCTAGATACGCTGAATACGATGGTGCTAATAACTCAATTGTGTCTTAACTCGAGTTAGGCTGTTAAGGGTTGTGACCACAGATATATTTTCAAACAAACAATGGACTCATTCGTTTCAGATAACCTCTATGCTCGCCAAAATGTGTTCTTTTATACGAATTATTGATGTGGTATCTTACAATTATTTTATTTATTTAACCGATGGCACCTAAAATCTATTCGGCAAAAAAAAAATCATTTTACACAACTGAAGGTTCCTTTTGTTGTCTCTTCTCTAAAAACACAATTCTTTCTGTGTATCGACCAACCATTTCTCATAGCTCATATGCTTTATGGTCTTCAAGTGCCTGCAATGATTCAAATGTTTTTCATAATGTCTGTGCCTCAATTGTTATGTTCTAAACAAACATAATGTACCAAAAAGCCCAAAAAAATATTGTAAGTTCTCAAATTTAAGAGTTATTGTTTGAGACTATTCATGGTTGGATGGAGTGAAATAGGTATATGGTTGGTTAGAATACAACACGACATTTCACAATAAACCCAACCAAAAATGTTAAGAAGTGGCTGATAGATGAAATAGCAAAAAAATGGAAAACCGAATAACATGACAAGAGAAACAAAAACAAAAACCCCATAGAATAAAAATTTATTCGTGTTTAAATAAAGTTTTTTGTTTTTTTTTTTTTTTCTTCATCCATATGAAAAGATAACAGCAACAACAATACCACCAAAGAGAAAAGGTAAAGGCCTGTAAAAAGGTCTACAATATTTCAATAAAAGATCTGACAATAATACATAGCATACGCATACTTAGCTACAAATACAATCAAGCCACAGCATCGTCTAAGAAACACACACGCATACAACTGCTCCACAACAAATAAGCATAACAAAGTGCTGAGAACATCCCTGTCTCTACACAATGACCATTAAGACCACAACAAAAACAAAGAGACAATCGACGAGATATAGTACATGGAGCAGAGAAGTACTGAACACAACAAAGACAAAAACTATGATCCCACAAGAATGCTCTCCTTCGTATTTGGTAGATAAAAACAAAACATACTCTCTAGCTAATGAAGCTAACAAAATTCAACCCCGCACCTTCCCACAAACAGACTTAGATACAAAATTGCATTAACACAATCACATTCGTTCCTCTTTTTATGAGAATTCAATGATGCTGTGCTCATTTTTCAGCCTAAGCACAAAGCGCCATCGTACTCACTTAGACATTCAACAAGGCCAAAACTTAATACAAATCTTTAAAGAGTTCAGAGAGCTATGGGCCACAAAAAAAAACCATCTACTTACACAACGAAAGAGAACCATAGAGAAAATATTGCAATAAAAAAACGATTGGATATTTGTGTTGATGCTGTGAGTATTCATTGCATGAAGTTAAGTTGTGTTAAGCCAAGTCAAGTAATGAAAAGCAACAACAAAAAATAGCACGAATGCAAGATCAGATCACCTTTCGAATACCTTATGCAGCGACTTCCATGCCATGACATACCAACAAACCTACTCGAAAAAGACACGAGAAGCACGAGTACCGCTCCTCCATTTGTGCATTGCATACAGAGCACAATGGGTACGAAGTAATTGATATATCAAGGCTCGTTTGAACGAATATCCTTATGGAATCTCTAGCAAATATTGGTTTCAAGGAAATTTTCGTTTAATTTAATGGTAATTAACTCATCCTTAGAATCAAGTTTATTTTTCCTTAATGTAAAAATTTTTTATTTAAAGATATGATATTTAAATTAATTCTTGGATTAAACACAAAAAATCAACTATAGCCTGATATTTACGATTCTGATTCTGGTAAAACTATCCTTTTATTAAATAATCCGCATCATGATTCGGAAAAGGTTAGGTTAGGTTAGGTGGCAGCCCGATGTATCAGGCTCACTTAGACTATTGTGATATCATATTGGTGATATCACAATGGATTCGGAAAAGGTTAAGTTAGGTTAGATGGCAGCCTGATGTATCAGGCTCACTAAGACTATTCAGTCCATTGTGATATCACATTGGTGAACTTCTCTCTTATCACTGAGTGCTGCCCGATTCCATGTTAAACTCAATGACAAGGGACCTCCTTTTTATAGCCGAGTCCGAACGGCGTTCCAGATTACAGTGAAACCACTTAGAGAAGCTTTGAACCCCTCAGAAATGTCATCAGCATTACTGAGGTGGGATAATCCACCGCTGAAAAACTTTTTGGTGTTCGGTCGAAACAGGAATCGAACCCACGACGTTGTGTATGAAAGGCGGACATGCTGACCATTGTACCACGGTGGCTCCCATGATACGGAAAAATAAAATCCTTATATGAGGATTCAGTTCAAGCCAAAATTTTTAGTGAAAGAAGAAGAATTTGTACCAAATGAGAATACACACAGAAATAAAATTTCCGTAGTTAAACTAACGCTAAATTAAACTTATTTTTATTGCAAAAAAATTATTTGTTTGTAGTTAAATTTTATTATTTTTTGTAAAATTTTCCACAGCCCAATGAAAATTTCGTTTTTTAAGTATGTCTCAAACATTTTAAGAACTAAACGTGAGTATAAAGTTCAATGACCGTACACATAAGTTCAATATGAACTAAAGCAAATGAAAATTTTCGTACGATTCCTAAAAATAGTAAAAATCCTTATATGAGGATTCAGTTCAAGCCAAAATTTTTAGTGAAAGAAGAAGAATTTGTACCAAATGAGAATACACACAGAAAAAAAAATTTCCGTAGTTAAACTAACGCTAAATTAAACTTATTTTTATTGCAAAAAAATTATTTGTTTGTAGTTAAATTTTATTATTTTTTGTAAAATTTTCCACAGCCCAATGAAAATTTCGTTTTTTAAGTATGTCTCAAACATTTTAAGAACTAAACATGAGTATAACGTTCAATCACCGTACAGATAAGTTCAATATTACAAAAAAGCAAATGCAAATTCTCGTACGATTCCCAAAAATAGTAAAAATGAACTACTGTATGGTTAAAATGGTCATGATTTGGCGCCAATGATTTTCTTCTTTAATTTTAGTTAATTTCTTCTTCTATGAGAGGGAGTAATTTCGAGAACTGCAGTTAAAAAGTAAAACGGGGCATTAAATTTTCTTGGTTTTAACAACGCTTTGTGGAAATCTCAAAATGTGGAGTAAAATTTAGTTCGATTTTCGTACGAGTTAGTTTATTCTTCCTATAAAACAGTTTACTTTTTTCGGTGCATATTCCTTCAGTGCATGAGGTCTTTCTGCGGTATATTTAGGACTTAACTTAAGGAAGACATTATACTCTATTTAATCAAATCTCATAGCTTAAAAAAAAAACTAAACAAATAATGAGACTATTTTCAAAAAAAAGTTTCTTGTAACTGGATACACTCGACCCAGCGATGATACAACTTTTTAAAATACAAATGCGAGAGTTTCTTAGCATTAGAAGACGCATTTCTATCATACAAAGTTTTCTTATTGATAATTTTTTCAATGAAACATTGAGGCATTAGGTATCTTAAAAGAAAATTATATAAACCTAAGGACAATTTGTCATTAAATATTGGATATAGACCACTAAAATTATTTCAATTTCACACTGAAAAAAAATATTTTCAGGAGGCCAAAGATTTCATGTCCTTACGGATGCGATTTTTGCTTACCAAAGAAGACGCATTTCTCTAATACAATTGTTTTTTTTTCCTTATCCAAAAGTTGATCAACTTTTCAATGAAGTCATTTTGTCCTTATCATTAAGTGATTCGACTTCAAAATGGGTGTCTTTACATGAAAGAAAATTTTGTTTGACTAATTCCCAGCAAAAAAATTTGGAAGTTCTTCTTAAGGCACAACTTTAAAAGCACTTCCAAAAATGTCCTTCCAAAGATGTTCTTTATTTTAACTGCACAGGAAGTTCATATGAGTCAATTTTTTATAATCCGCTTTTTTCATATTTTTAATGGGAAATTTAAATTTTGATTGTTTAAATGGGTTAAAAACAGATTAAAAATTAATAAAATGATACAAATTATTTAAATTTAGCCGAAAAAAAATGCTAAATCCTTTGAAGAAAAATTTCGAAATTTTGAAAATATTTGATGTCAAACGTTCCAGACAAGCGTTATAATGCATCAAAAATCATCAATCAAAATTTTAAAAATTATTTATTTGTCAAAATATCACAAAATTTCTGAATTCACATACAAAACACTAAATTTGCATCACACCTTAATAAGCGATACATATTCAGTGCAACGGCTGTTGAAATGGTGGACATCCGTCCTATGACAAGCCCATGTCAATTCATCGCTTCTGCGTCAATTTTGCACCACTTCCCGATCCAAAAAGAACATTTTCACCACATTTTTGGCGACGCTTTTTTTGCTGGGGTTTTAAATACACTTGGCTTGACCGGCTTTAATAATTCTGAAAAATTCTTCAAAATTAATGAAATTGTCTTAAAATTTATTGTCTTTTTGCATATTGACTACAGAGCAAGAAAGCATTCAAAAAAAAGGACATGTCCCCTTCAACATTTTATTTTAAAGACGATTTTTACTTTCAACATAGTAATTACTTACATCATAATTTCTAATTGAAGTCGAGTTGGAATTTGTTTGGAGACAGTTTCCATTACTCAAATCATTTTTTGCGTCCACTGTTGCACTGTGCTTTCAGTTCAACACAAAAAATTAAAACAAAAAATCACTTATCCCAGCCACAAGTACGCGATGAGAGACAAGTAATTTCTGGATTTATAGCAAATATGTAGCTCTTGACTCGGCCAACAAAAATTCTGAATATAAAGGCTGGTTAAATTGTAAGGGCCGATGTTGAATATGAACCACACCCAAGTTTTTCCGAATTTAATTTGACATTTCTCTATTTCAGACTCACTCAATTTGAACCATGGACGTCGTGAATGGGCAAAATGGTTCCAAGAAATGGCAACAGTGGCTGATCAATTTTCGAAGAAAATCATCTTCAGTGATGAGGCACATTTTCACCTCAATAAACAGAATTGCCGTATTTGGGCGAATGAGAATCCAAGAGTGATTGTCGAAAAACCAATGCACCCACAAAGAGTGACTCTTTGGTGCGGTTTATGGGCTGGCGGCATCATCGGGCCGTATTTTTTCCAAAATGAGGCCGGTCAGGCAGTTACTGTGAACGGTGTTCGCTATCGTGAGATGATAACGAACTTTTTATGGCCCGAATTGGAAGATATGGATGTGGACGATATGTGGTTTCAGCAGGACGGTGCCACTTGCCACACAGCTAACGAAACAATGGCTCTTTTGCGCAACAAATTCAATGGCCGTGTTATCTCACGTAATGGCGATGTCAATTGGCCGCCAAGATCATGTGATTTGACACCGTTGGACTTTTTTCTTTGGGGTTATTTGAAAGAAAAGGTGTACGTCGATAAGCCAGCAACAATTCAAGAGCTAAGGGATGAGATAATTCGGCACATTAACGGCATAGAACCTCCATTATGCCTCAGCGTCATCGAAAATTTGGACCATCGGATGAAGGTGTGCCACCGAGTTCGCGGCGCCCATTTTGCCGATATTTTGTTCCATACATAATTGAGTAATACCAATATATCATCATAAAATAAAATTGCAATAATTTCCTAAATAGTTTGTGTTTTATTCAAAGTCAACATCGGCCCTTCGGAAATTTTAACCACCCTTTAGTAGATTGGAAAGATTGCATCTTCATGCCCAAAATCGCAAAAATGGCGAAAAATTGTCACTGTCGAAAAATTGCCACCGATTTTTTTACGTTTTTCGACTACAGCTCTTGAATGTGAAGATGAACATTTTCTAATATATTCAGCATTTTTGTTGGCCGAGTCAAAAGCTACATCTTTTTTAACTACATCAAAAACGAATTCAAAGCATTTTGCGAACGAAAATTACAAAACAAAAAGTGCTCAAAATCGAATTTGGCGACAAAACTGTAGAGGCTCATAAAAGACGAACGACAACCAATCAAGCTAAATCCAGAAATTACTTTTCTTCTCTCATCGAAAAGTTGAATTTTGCGTCACAGTATAGTTACATGAACTAAAAAGCGGAAACAATTATACGCAAATGAAGCATAAAGATTTACTAAATTGTGATATCAGCGTGATGTCAGCGTTTGTAATACTATTTTGATAAAATTTTCTAGAAATAATCCAACTTTTCTAAAATTAACCAAAAATGTTCTTCCTGGTGACTTCACTGTTTTTTCAGTGAAAGTAGTGGATGGGTAGTAGTTCGTTCGCTGTGTCGAGGCTGTAAGTAGGATATGCTGAGGCTGGAAGTATGTAGAAGTCGATTGCTTCGTGAATTGATGCCAGTTTATACTCTAGGGTAAGCGTTTTCGAGTCGCGATCTCTTTACACAGTTTTTTTGACAGCGTACAATCACAGATTCATTTCGCCGATTTCGAAGAACCTGGTTTTCTTATATTTTCTGGCATCACAATTGTCCACTTGGTAAGTGTTCATAGGCGTCGAAAGGGCTTTGGGGGGAGGACTTAACCCCCTCCAGAAAAATTTTAGCCCACCACCCTTAGAATTTGAAAACCTATTTAAGATTTTCCATTGTATATTGTTACCTTATTGCAGCTACACAGAAAAAAAATTTCACGAAAAATTTTCCAATTAAAATTTTAATTGAATTTGAAAAATATTCAATTAAAAATTTAATTGAATAAACAAATTTTTTAATTGAAACAAAAATCAATCACAACAATTAATAGTATCAATTAATTTTTTAATTGTCCTTCAATTAATTTTTTAATTGATATTATCATTTCTGTGATTGAAGACAATTCAATTAAAAAATTAATTAATTTCGTGATTGAATAAGAAAAAAAAATTTTTTTTTGTGTGTAGAGGGGCTGTAGCCCCTCTGGCTAAAATTGGTTCAGACTTTGGTATCACACCCATTGGATTGGTTTCACATATTGTCAATCATAAGCCACAATATTACCAATTCCTTTATATCGCATGCAATTTTAATTTGTGAGTTAATCAGCAAATTATTCAAATCCCATTGTGCACAGTTCACAATATAGTTTGGCCTCAGTAGTTTTCAAGCACTCATACATACGTAATCACCTTTCATACCAACAGTAACGGACAAAAAAACCTTAACATATACTTTATGTTGTTGCTAAAGTAAGAAATTATGCAAAAAAAAGTCAAAATGAGACTGTTGTGGCAGGCAACAGTGACTGTTGCTGAGGCTGCTGCAGTATTCTGCTAAGTGCGAGCATTGGTTTTATAATGGTCTCGTGGACCATTCCATGCAAGAAGAATGAATGCATTTAGCCTTTACATAAAACCCACACAGCAGGCAATGCAATTCAATGCAATACAGGGTGCTCAAGGCAATATACACCATAAAACACCGAAAATATTGAAGGTGTTTACAAATCAAAAGATTTAAGCAACAAACTTGCGGCACCCTATAATTCAGCCAAAACATATACACATATACATCCATTTGTCTCTATGTCAGAACGTGTGTTCAGGGTATGGTTGATTGTATGTACTTGCCATTGCTATACACGGTTGTGTGTAATCAAACTTTCGAAAGTTCACCAGGAGTCTTAGTTTTACATTTTTTGTTTCCTCGGTTCAAGCTCTTTGTTTTATTCACTACACCCGGAGAAAGAAACAGTATTCATTGCATGGAGATTTTCCCTTGTCCGCCGTTCAATGCTTCCATGCAAGCAAAACTTAGATGTGGCTATCGAGGGGATTTAATGCTGGTTTTTTTTTTACAATGTTCAATTAACTTTTATGGAAATTTATGAAGTTTTTGTTATTTGCAGACTTTAACACTTTTGTGTGTAATTTGAACATAAGGAATTTTGGGGAGGGGGGCCTTCAAGGAGCGGGAGAAGGGTGAATGAATTGACTTTTTGGGTTTTGTCTTTCTCAACTTTCTCAAGACTTCTTTCACCTAATAGTTTTGTGGCACTATGGAATGCAGAAAAAAACGCCAAATTATCAAAAAACAACGGCCAAAGCCAAGGCAAAGGAGAAAGATCAAAAGATGTGAGGAGAACTTCACCACCACCACCACCAACAGCAGCATCAACATCATCATCATCATCGAAAATAGCAACAACTGTGAACATGGCAAAATAGATAAATAATTACAACAACATCCATAGACACATAGAAATGGCACAAATACTCCCCCTACACCTAAATACCAACATAGACCAAAGAAAAATGTTTAATAAATAACTTGAAGCTAAACAAAGATCACAATCCTCATGTATGCAGAAGCAAAGAAACAGCTATTAACCCATTAAATGATTGTGGCACAACATACGAGTATAGAGGCGTTATGGTGAACGCTGCATAAATCATTACGTTTTTTATTTAAAACAGTGAAAGAAACTGTAGTTTGACATTTTTTGACGGAGTAATTTATATTGGCAATAATTTGCGATTTATGCGCATACCATCTACATCTATGCGCATACCATCTACAAAGTACAGAGTAATACGGACGAATCGCTTTACTGAACTTTTTGGATAATTCGTATATTTAAATTTTTGGTCTGAAAATTCATTTTTTTTTTAATGTTTCTACTTTTTTCTATGGCCCGACTTGTCTTTCGAAATAAAAGAACGGAAACTAATTTTCGTTACGAACAAAAGCTTCCCCATGGGATCAGAAAAAGTCATTATGTTTTCCGAAGGTAGATTTACCTAATGGCGAATATTTTGACTGCACAGAAAAAAATTTCCGAAGTTAAACTAACACTAAATTTAACTTATTTCTAATGGAAAAAACATTATTTGCTAGTAGTTAAATTTTATTATTTTTTTTTCGAAATTTTCCATAGCTTAATGAAATCTTACTTTTTTTAAGTATGTCTCAAAAATTTTATGAAATAAACGTGAGTAGAATGTTCAATGACCGTACACATAAGTTCAATATGAGCTAAAGCAAAAGAAGATTTTCGTACGATTCCCAAAAATAGTAAGAATGAACTACTGTATGGTTAAAATGGTCATGATTTGGCGTCAATGATTTTCTTATTTACTGTTTTCTTCTATGAGAGGATGTAATTTCGTGAACTGCAGTTAAAAAGTACAACAGTGCAATAAATTTTCCCGGTTTTAATTACGCTTTGTGGAAATCTCAAAATTTGGAGTAAAATTTAGTTCAATTTTCGTGCGAGGTAGTTCATTCTTCCTATAAAACAGTGTACTTTTTTCAGTGTGTAAGAGGAATCCCTTTCCCCACTTTTTCGTAAAGTACAGTTAAAAAGTTGAACTCCTTAGATTTATTTGAAACTAAGAGGTAACCTAGGGCAGTAAAAACAAGGTCGTTGATTTTTCGATATCTAGACGGGGAGGGAATCATCCGGAGTGCCCTAATTTGAGAATCAGATTCTACATTGACAATTGCACTGTGGGAGTAACCTTTCGACCATTTTAAAGTATAGGTAAAAAATATAAATTCTGTGACTTAAGTGGTGGCGTAGGGGGGGGGGGGGGCGATTATGCGGGATTCTTCGATATCTCGGCGCAGAGAGTTATCTCTTCCCTGACAGACTTTTTTTCAAAACTTTGTAGACGGGGATGGTTTCCCGGTTTATTTGAAACTTCCGTGTCACATTCTCTAATATATGCGCTCAAAAAAAGTTTACTTGCATACAAACAATTTGACCATCCTTTAAGGATTTTGGTATTGATTCCAAAAATGCGGCTCCTTCGAAATAATGACATATTTTAGGGGCCTATCTGACATATTTTAGGGGCCTATCTAGAATCAATGACATTAAAATTAGGATAGATAACTCAGTTATCGAATTTTTATTCTTTTTTTTAAGATACGTTAATAAAGCAACCCACGTACAAACAAAAAATTTTAAACCAAAGATGCAAAATTCTTAAAAAGTCTTAGCCTATATTTGAAGCTCATGGGTTCCAT
This sequence comes from Haematobia irritans, assembly GCF_050003625.1. Lineage (NCBI taxonomy): Eukaryota > Metazoa > Arthropoda > Insecta > Diptera > Muscidae > Haematobia > Haematobia irritans. Next base: position 169,161,396 of record NC_134401.1, on the reverse strand, counting down.
ATACAGTGGGGAGCAAAACCGATTACATGTTGACCACTTAGGGGTATGCTTTATTTGCTTAATAAAAACCGTCTATTGAGTCCAATTGCCTTATAAACCAAACTGTACATGTACATAAATTATACACTAATGCATTTATTAAAATAAAATAAAAGTAAATATGAATACAGTTTTTCACTTTATACATAATCAGCGTTGCCAATTTAGCTTTTTTCCCGCTAGATTTGGCTTTTTTTGAAGACGTTTAGCGGGAAAAAAATGCATTTAGCTTTTAGCTTTTTTTCTGGCTTTTTTTCATGACCCTTTTAGCTATTTTTGGCTTTTTTATTTTCGACATGTTTCTATTGAAATATGGATAAATCGGCGTTTTTATCTAAGCCTTGCTGCAAGTATAAGGGTTTCCACATATTTCAAAGCTCAGTTGAAACATTAATAATGAGTCCATCCATTATGCAGGCATTTTTGTAGCAAATACACCTTGTTGTAAAGTTTTTTCATTATATACATAAAAGTTATCGTAAACTTTAAATCTACTATTACCATGCAAATTTGTTAGATAAACTGTCAGTAAATTATTGGGAACATTATCATTTGACTCGTTTATCCTTTTTATGTTATTATAATATTCTAAAGTTATTACGATATTACTAAATTAAAATAGTAGATGTGAATAGCTTTGTGCACTGAAAAAATATTGTCGTCTCCTTAAAATACGAACGCGAATTTTGGTTATAATAGCATTTGTGAATTTCTTTTATATAAACTGTTTTCCTTGTCCAAAAGACGATAAAGTCGTTTTGTCCTTATTATTAAGTGATTCAACTTAAAAATGGGTATGTTTTCATGAAAGAAGGAAGAATTAATGAAATAGTCTTTAAAAGTGAGGAGTTTTTGCATCTTAACCACAAACCAAAATAGCGTTCAAAAATAGAAGATGTTTTTCAACACTTTATTTCAAAAACGTATATATACAATAATTTCTACTTGAAGTCGAGTCTGAATTTGGAAATTTAAGTTGGCGTTAGCACGTTTTTAAAGCACTTTGATAGCTCATGAAGAAAAGGAAAATGTTTTTACTGGGAAATGTAAACTATAACTATTTTCTACAATTTAAATAAAAGTAATGTATTTCGAATTTTTCACAATTTCAAATCCAAACTAAAATTTTATTTAAAAAAATGACAAATCATTTTTTTACCAAATCCAAAGCATGCTTAAATCATTTAATATTTTAAAATAACAAGTAAATAAAATAGAGGTGTTGGGAAGGTAGCTCCCACAAAACGAAGGACTTCCAGTAAAAAATTTGTGATAGTAATCAAAATGTATCGAATACGGAAACAGAGCTAATATGCCTTAGATATTGTTACAGTCTCACAGAAGTGGAATTAAAATGAAAATAATATGCATTGTAAGTGAAATAAAGCCTTTAAGTTTGTTAAATTTCAATCAAAAATGTGACTTTTGGTACAAAAAAATTTAGCTTTTTTTCTAGCTATTTTTTAGCATTTTTAGCTTTTTTTAGCTTTTTTTTTGGGCAAATCTAGCGGTTTTTGGTGAAACAATTCTGGCAACGCTGTACATAATACATTAAAATCCAATGTCTTACTATTTAGCCCATAGTCCTTTATTTCTAATTGTGGTTTCAACGCGTCATGACATACTGGAATATCCGACTAATTGCCCTGAACTTGGTTCTAGATCTCATTCCTATTATTTGGTGCTCTTTGGTATAATCTCAACCACCTTTTAACCAGAGACCATCAATTCTCAATTGGATTGAAATCGGGGCTTTGTGATAGCGTTTTGAGCATTTGAGAACTGTGTTCCTACAACCATTTCCTTACTATTTTGCAAGTATGCTTGGGTTTGCCGTCTTTTTGAAAAACAAGTGGATCCTCAAGGTAGGCGCATGCCTCCACAACTTTGGCAAATTTGTGTGCATGATTCAACCGAATTCATGACAAACGTTGAAACATTGGTCTCTAATCTCTTTTATTTGCTTCTAACGAAAAGTGTTTAGCGTCAAAAGAAATCTTCATTTGTCTAAAATTTCGTTCCTCAGAAAAGAAAACTCTTCTTTCTGTGTATATGTTAATTTAAAGACGATATCTTAAAATCAAAAATGTTTTTATTTACGAGAGAAAATTTTCTTAGTTCAAAAAAATACGATTTTAACGGATGGACGGAAATTTCTTGTCCTAAATTTAATGAAAAAAAATTGTAGCAAAGATTTTAAACTTTCTTTTAATTTTACTATTTTAAAGAAATTTGTCCTTAATATTGGTAAATTGCGTCTCCTCTTCGATTTTGTATAAAAATTTACCACTTACTAAAATTGCCAAAGAACAATTGACGAGTTTCTCGGGTGAACGATGAGTAACAGGTTGGCTGATAAGTCCCCGGTCTAACAAATAAAAGCAAATTTTTTTGTCAAAATTCGTTTTTATTATTCAACATAGTTCCCTTCAAGAGCGATACAACGATTATAACGACCTTCCAATTTTTTTAATACCATTTTGGAAGTACTCCTTCGGTTTTGCCTCATAATAGGCCTCAGTTTCGGCAATCACCTCTTCATTGCAGCCAAATTTTTTTCCTGCGAGCATCCTTTTGAGGTCTGAGAACAAGATCTGGGGGCCAGATCTGGAGAATACGGTGGGTGGGGAAGCAATTCGAAGCCCAATTCATGAGTTTTTGCCATCGTTCTCAATGACTTGTGGCACGGTGCGTGTCTTGGTGGAACAACACTTTTTTCTTCTTCATATTGGGCCGTTTTGCCGCCATTTCGACCTTCAAATGCTCCAATAACGCCATATAATAGTCATTGTTGATGGTTTTTCCCTTCTCAAGATAATCGATAAAAATTATTCCATTATTCCGCATCCCAAAAAACAGAGGCCGTTACTTTGCCAGAGGACTTTTGAGTCTTTCCACGCTTCGGAGACGGTTCACTGGTCGCTGTCCACTCAGCCGACTGTCGATTGGACTCAGGAGTGTAGTGATGGAGCCATGTTTCATCCATTGTCACATATCGACGGAAAAACTCAGGTGTATTACGAGTTAACAGCTGCAAACACCACTCAAAATCATCAACACGTTGTTGTTTTTGGTCAAATGTGAGCTCGCGCGGCACCCATTTTGCACAGAGCTTTCCGCATATCCAAATATTGATGAATGATATGACCAACAGGTTCCTTTGATTCCTTTAAGGCCTCTGCTATCTCGATCAACTTCATTTTACGGTCATTCAAAATCATTTTGTGGATTTTTTTTTTTTTGATGTTTTCGTCGGTAACCACCTCTTTCGGGCGTCCACTGCGTTCACCGTCCTCCGTGCTCATTTCACCACGCTTGAATTTTGGATACCAATCAATTATTGTTGATTTCCCTGGGGGCAGAGTCCGGAAACTCATTATCAAGCCAAGTTTTTGCTTCCACCGTATTTTTTCCCTTCAGAAAACAGTATTTTATCAAAACACGAAATTCCTTTTTTTTTCACAATAACAAAAGTTGCTTCACAATAGACGCTCTATATCACAAACTAATTGACTTACAGACGTCAAATTTTGACACGAATCATTTGAAGGTTGGTACTATATAAAAATAATATGAATTTAATACTAGCGACGCCATCTATGTGTCAGACCGGGGACTTATCAGCCAACCTGTTAAAGAGAGTATCTATTTTTTATATTTTATATATATTTTAGTTTTTTTTTCTTAAAAAATTTAAAAGAGATATAAATAAATTTAAGACGACAATATTTGTGACAATCAGGTTTGTTCATACATGAGAATGATATGCAAAACATTATGAAAATCGAATAATTATTGTGCCCTCTATCGTACGATCAGTATACAACTTGAGATCCGAATTTATGTTTCTAGTGGAAATTTTCTTCTATTTTCTTGTGGATCAAATTAATACTCCCTGCACAAATAATGATGAAGAGTATAATTACTCTACAAGAACTTTTTAGGTAAAATGAAAGGCCTAAAAAACAAAATAACACGATAAATGGAAAGTGAGAGTGAAATATTCCCAAAAGTGGCTAATTTATTACGATACTTCAGACAAATAATGATATTGTATAAAAAAAAAAAAAAAAAAAAAAAAAAACAAATATAAATTTTGATCTTTGCACAGGATTCATATTGAATACTGAATTTGTATCCAATAGGTTAATTTCAATCGAGAGTTATCGGCAAACCTAGTTGACGGACCTGCTTCCAATCTCAGGACACTCTTAGTGGGGGTTACAGTTCTTTTTGCGATGGACTCATATCATAGTACTTTCCATCTAACATTAATGTATTCCTCTCATGGAGAGCAAATAAACATCGGTAAAATCCAATGACTTAAGAACCGAACTTGTTTGTTATCATAACAAAGAAAGAGAGACAGACTGATATGTACTCTCAGAGTATCTTAAATGCACAAAAGACTTAAGAAGCAAACACATAGCATAATCGTATTACGCATTAAAAGACTTGGAAAACAAACTTGAAAAGTTGAGAGGTTTTTAAAGGGTTAAACTGATGGTATATTTTTTATAATACCAAGCAAGAGGTAAAAAAATGGTAGAAAAAAACCCAACAGATATATTACTTTCAAACAATAACAACAAAAACAGTTCCGGCTCCATCAAAAAGATCATATATTGGAAGAAGTAAGAGACGCACAAAACGAAGAAGAAGAAGAAGCAAACGCACTATCTATAGTAGTAGCAACAACAGCAGAAGAGCAATCAAATAGGAATGGTCAGAGAAGAAGCAAACAAAAGTGGCTTAAACCACCATGCGCCACAGAAGAGAAAGGGGCCCCAATACACGATGGAGCTGGTGGTTAGCTGGGTAGTATATAAAAATCAACATTAACATGATGTTGTTGTTTAAAGCTTGTTTTTTGTTCAAGCAAAAAACGAGGAAGACAGAAAACAGCAAATCAAGCCAGGTAACAACAACGACAATAATATCAGGCAGTCTTGTTTTAAGTTTGTTTTTAATGAATTTTGTTTTGTGATTTTGTTTTTATACATCAACAACACAAAAAAAGAGCGCGCATTTTAGGACAGGCTATACAACAAAAACAACAACTTTAAAATATATGAAAAAAAATTAATCAAATAACACCCCCTTTCAAATGAATTTGCGAAAACAAATTTGCAAAACTGTATATTAAAGAGATAATATTTATTAAACATTTCTTTTCGAAAAAAAAATAAATAAAAACAAAAAAAGAAATAATAATAAAATTTAGTGGAAAACTTACGTAAGTTTAATGAAACCATAACAAAATTAAAGGTGGCGACGATGACGTTAATGGTAGTTGGATGATTGGTGGTTTTCATCTATGCCGTTGATAATGGTTAAGCAGTGGGTGCAGTGAGGGGGGAAACAATGAATGTTTTGATGATTGATTTGCTGGCTGTAGATTTATTTGGTGGAATTACCTCAATACTTGCACTATATCAAATACTTTTTGTTGCACTTTTTCTTAATAAACATAACAATTATTTAGAAAAACTATATCACGTGGGGTTGTTGCAAGAAGAAGAAGAAGAAAGGATTTTTAAAAAAGGCACTTTTGAATATATTCTTGTTTCTTTCAACTTAAGGTTGTGGAATATGGCAAACTAATTTATTTTCTTTTTTTTTCAAATATTTTTCAATCACTTTTTTCTTAAATTCACTATGAAGATATTGTTTAAAACTGCAAAATTTTGTCTTTTGACGAAATCAATGGTCTTGGCCCGCACGTAGTGAGGTCTGTGACGCTTAAACGAATTGTTTTGGGCCGCGATAGCTCTCAAACGATTGCACCGTTGGAATTTCGTTTTTCTTACGTACAAACGTTGCTAACTCCTCGTAGTGGTTGTAAACTATGACGACGAAGAGATTGGCTTTTTCAACACAAGCCTTTTACACTGGAGATTTTTTTTTGCATTCACAATTTTTTGTTAGATAGATTGGAATTTTTTTGGAGATATTTCCTCATGGACAAAGGCCTTTTGCGAAATTTAAGTTACGGCTGTATTTTCGGTCGTTGTTGTTAATAATTTATTTAATAATTTTTGTCATTATAGGCACTTTTTGCGTTGTTTTTTTTTATTTAGTTTAGAACACATACCAAGCAGCAACAACAACAGCAATACCAACAACGCTTCTCTCTGTGGTTTGTTGTTGTTGTATTTTTGTTGTGTTTTATTTTCTGCTTTGCTTTTATTTTTTTCCCCAGTTTGATTCCACACAATTACAGCATCATTTTTGTTATTTTCTTTATTGAATTTTAGCACTCTTCTTGTAAGATTTTCACAAAAACTTTTTATTAATTTCACTGGACAATGACATTGCTTTGCCAATTTAGCAACAAATTCGACTTTATTCGGAAATTTTCATCGCGGTTTTGGGAAACGAGAAATTTCTAATGTTACGAGAGGGGGAATATAATGTTGTTTGCGCCGAAGGTATGAAAAACTCGTTGTAGATGGTGAACGTCGATGTTAAGGAACGTGTAGAGCCGTCTTTGTCATCGTAGATACCTACAAAATTTACTTAAGCAGCAGCATTAAACTCTCACCAGAGCGTAAAAATTGTCTTGTCTCTCGATTATCATGCTAACAGAGAGTATGTGTATAACGTACATACTCTCTCTCTTCTCAGGTGTTTTTCTCATACAGGTGCCTTCTCATCTAAAGGCTTTGAGCGAGATCTGTATACTCTTTCATGCCATAGCAATGGTGGTGTTGCTTTAGTATCTCTCTTTATGGCTTTTTATGGTTTCATCTTTTGTATCCACGAATACAATCACACCTGTTGCCTTATACGTGTTATACCCTCTCTACCTGTATGTATTGGTATTTAGGTCTTTATTGCTTGTTGCTTCTCTACCTTGGTAATAACACAGGTACCCATTCTCTCTCTCTGACTCTCCGTATTTTATTTCCCTCTTCTGACTTTTGTATGTCTTATTGACAGTTTCGTTTAAGCCAGGAAAAAATGCGGGACTCACTGGCCACCAACAACAATAACATTGAGGAATAACACTGTTTTTTTTAGTTTCTGGCTTAAGCAAAAAGTCAAATGGTATCGTCTCGACTATAGCACCACACGCTCCCAAAAATCCAATTGCCTGTTAAGTAGATGTGGAGAGCTAAATTTGTTACCACACAGAGACAATTGAATAAGAAAACGTACCACAAGAAAAACACAAAGAAGGTAACAACAACAGAAGAGGAAGAAGCAGAAGAAAAATGTCAGATATTATTACGATTAAGGAGGGACATGAGGTATAAAGAGACTTGTTATAGTCCATGGCATTGTGTACGAATGCAATGGCTTAAGCAGAGATGAAAAACTCAAGAAGTCAAAGAGTCAAAAGGCAGTGGCGTTAAATATCTATTTAAGAGAGTTTGTAAGAGGGGGTTCGAACCAAATATTAAATGCATATGATACTTAGATGATGAAAGTGTGAATCATACGAATCTATGATTAATAGAATATTCGAAAACAAAAGACTTAAGACAAAAACCATTTATTCTTACTATTTTTGAGAATTGTACGAAAATTTTCTTCTGCTTTAACTTATGTGTACGGTCATTGAATTTTATACCCACGTTTAGTTTACAAAATATTTGAGAAATACTTATAAAAAAGGAAAATTTAATAGGACAGTGGAAAATTTCGAAAGAAAAAATAATAGAATTTAGCTTCAAGCAAATAATTTTTATTCAATAAAAATAAGTTACATTTAGCGTTAGTTTAACTACGGCAATTTTTTTCGGCGTATTTTGTTTGTAATAAAAAACAATAATTCCAACAGCAAGTTTTACCATTTTTTAAATTAAAAACATAATTCAAATATAATGTCCAGAAGTTGTTTGCATATAAATTAGCAAATTCATTTTTTAAAAGAAAAAATCTATTGATTTATTTTGTAATTTTGTACGTGTAAGTTTAAATTGTTTTAATTAGAATTCACATCCTAAAACTGAAATTTCATCTTTTTATGAATTTCGTTGTATTTCAAATGAAGAATAATAATACAAAAAAGAAAAGAAAAATATTAAATACTAAATAATAATGGTGAGAAATTCATCAGCTAAAAATTCTAAAGACTTAAGCGTCAAACTTATTTATTATCATAACACAGAAGTAGAGAGAGAAAGAGAGAGTTAGAGAGATGAATTCATTATTCTTAGCAGGGATGAAAACTCTACTTTTCAAATTGTACCAACGAGAATATAACAGTGTACTTTTTGGGTTCAAATTGTATCAAATTTCAAAAATAATAGATTGGAATACAGTAATCGAAAAAATAATATTTATCAATTAACTTTTAAAAGGAAAGGAAACTAGCAGAAACCAAAAACCAGTCGTAGAATTATCCTTATTAATACTTAATGCCAATATTTTTTAGTATTCAAGTTGGAGAACTTCACAAATCAAGGTTAAGATTTGGCCATAAAATGACTTGAAATGAGAGAAGTTCCAACTGTCCCTCGATATTCGTGGAAAATGAGTAAATTCATTCTTTCGTCATAACGAGTCAAAATTTTAAAATTTATATTTAACAAATATATTTAGTCATAGTCATTGCAACTTTGGGACAAAATTTGGTAACAAGGCATTTAATATTGGAAATATTCGTCTTATTAATTGAGAGAAAACAATTTTTCACTCAGGAATTGACCATGATGACTTTATTATCAAGACTAAAGTTCAATGGAAATACTTCATAAAATCCTAAATATATTTTCCTTTAAATTCATTTCAGGATATAAGAAAGGGTCTTTGTGGAGTCGTTTTTTTTGATACATTGAATATTTTTATTATGTATTTTAAATTTAATCTTCCGATTTGTTGTATTTTATTCAGATGGTGGATATCAGATATTTTTGTCGATTGGTGCCCTACACACCGAATCCGCTCGGACTACTAGAGCATTTTGAAGACGAACTGACTATATAAAATTGTGCCAAACAGGTCATTGTAGTATTTTACAATTGTACTTTTGGGAAGCGATATGTAGAAAATTTAATACAATTGTACCAACTTTTACATCGCTGATTCTTAGTACCACATTAGCGTAGACTTAAAGAAGTAAACACAAAAGACTTAAGAAACAAACTTCACTTAACTATGCTTGGAAATTTAAAGAATGCTAGGAAGTTAAATAAATAAATCATAAAAAATTACACATCCTTTATAGCTACTCCCGGAAAATATATTTGATCCTAAGTTTCTGACGATGTGGGTACTACAGATTGTAATGGTATGATCCAGTTAATTTTTTAATTCAAATGTATTCAATCACAGAAATGATAGTATCAATTAAAAAGTGAAAGGCAATTAAAAAATTAATTGATACTATTATTGATTTTTGTTTCAGTTAAAAAATTTGCTGAATCAAATGAATTTTTAATTGAATTTTTTAAAACTCAATCAAGACTTTAATGGGAAAATTTTTCGTGATTTTTTTTTTCTGTGTGGTATTACAATAGACTAAATATTCTAAGAAAACACTTTTTGTGAAAACCAAAAATAAATTCAACACAGAAAAAATAGTTTTTGGTTTCAATCACGAGTTTAATTGATTCAATTAAATTTTAATCGAAATTTCTTCAATTACAGAAACGATAGTATAATTAACCCACCAAAATTAAAAACTGAAATCATCCAATTAAAAAATTAATTGATAAAACAAATTTTTGTGATTGATTTTTTCTTTCATTCGTAAATTAGATGATTCAATTAAATCTTGATTTAACATTTTTTAAATTTCAATTAAATTTTTAATTGGAATTTTTTTCTGTGAAAGCAATTTTCAGGGACATCATTTCATAAATTGTTTAAATTTAAAAGTAAAAACAAATACTAGAAACAGCAAACCATTGCATTTTTTCCATACAAATTAAACGAGAACTTTAGACCAAAATGTAAAAAATAGGGCTCAGAGTCCGTAGCTCATAATCCATCTAAAAGTCGTTTATGCAAAATATCGTGGTTTCCAAAATTTCAAATGTCGAAAATCGATTTTCGTTTTGTAAAATTGGAAATGGCGAAAGTCGAGTTATCTATTGTGATTGGTAGCCAACATGGTGCAATGGTTATGCATACAAAGGGTCCTGGGTTCACTGCCATTTTCTGTCAAAAGTTGTCGCCATAAAGTTTTTGAGCGATGGATTATCCCCTCTCACTTTTGAGTGTTTCAAAGCTTCTCTAGGTGAGCTATAAAAAGGAAATCCCTTGTCATTGAGCTAAATATAAAATCGTACAGCACTCAATGATAGAAGAGAAGTGCACCACTGTGGTATCACAATGAACTGAATTGGCTACGTGAGCCTAAAATAACGGGTTGCTACCTATACCTAGCACAACCTAAACTATTCATTGTGATTCCAATCGCTACCAAACAGTCGATAGTTTACTTTCAACGTCTCTGGTTTTTATCATCGCATATACGGCTACACTTATTCCAATTTGGTTTTGTCTCTACCCTTCTCTACACTCTAGCCACTGGCAAATCCAAGTAAAAGGGTAACGTCTATAGAGTGTTGTTAACACAAATATCCATGATATTTCATGAGAAGCTGTTACTGCTGCTGCCACAGTCGCAGAGGGGCATTTTGTTAGTTTTACGTCAACGATTGATTGTATGCTTGTGCGACTGTGTACACAAACGACAAGAACACAGGCAGACAATATCCGTGTATAATTTTGTTTGCTTTTGCCATGTATTTGTGTAAGCACACACAATACCAATCAAGCAGCAGTAAAAAAAGGCTTACATGCATACATACACACCTAAACACACACACACACAATCCCAATCTTAAGTATAGGATACTCAGTTCAGTGTGCATAAACATACGTAAATAAAATATATTACGAACTCTTGAGTTTACTAACAACAGTCTCGGCATACCAAATATACATGGCTAAGAGCACAGTTCACTCATACATTCAAACTCCAACAATAAGAATCACGTCAACGACAATGACGATGACGGCCATAGCTATGAGAAAATGAAACAAACAAAAACCCCAAACGTTACGTTACACCAACCATATAACTGCCGACTAAATGACTGACCGACAGAACATCAACCAGACGATAGATGCAATCGCACACAACTCATACGGTTACAGTGGCTCATCAACAAATTCTTAAGTAAAAGACTAAAGCATATACACAAAGAAAATTTCATTAAAATTCAGTCAACGAATTTTTTTTATTGATATAACGAAACAGTTTCATTAATACAATGAAAATATTCGTTAATAGCACGAAACGTTACATTGATTAACAGAAAATTCGTTATAATAACGAAAAATTTCGTTGTAGTAACGAATTTGTTTCATTGGCTGGCTTTTAACGACACATTTCGTTAATATAACGAAATTTTTTCTATTAGTGTCTAATACTTTGAGTAGAATTCTTCTAGTTTTTAATCCTATTTTTTTATTCCAAATAATTATTAGAACAATTTTTTATAATATAAATTTGTCTTAATTTAACTAAAAATATTAACTTGTTTGTATCATAAAATTAAAACTCTACGTTGTTTTCCAGTGTGATCACATTTCACGCTGAAAAAAAATTATATTTAATTATATTGTTTTTATTTAATTATAAAATTAAAATTCAATTTATTTTAAATTTAAATGAAATATTTTCGAAACTCATTGCCTTTGAGCCACGGTATATGAACTACACTCAGTCGCCGTTAGTTAAACAAAAAACTCACACCTACATAGATGACCGTAAGATCACAGACGGCAAATACTAATAGCAAAAACAATAACAACAAAAAAAGTAAATACATTTCATATCTGTTCTGCTCAGCTTAACAGAGATCACAGCCAAATTGAGTAGAGCTCTGCTGCCAGCACTAAAGAAAAGATAGTCAGTATTAGTCGTAAGTCTTGATATACAATCACCCTGCTGAGCCTTTTGGGACTGCATGCAGTTTAAAAATGTTACCATAAAAATTGTGTGTGTGTGTGTTTTTTTTCTCGAAAAGTACAAATCTTTGTGGTAGTGATGGGGTACTACACTTAGAGCTCAGCTTTGTATTTTTTTTTTTTTGTTCGTTCGTTTTGTTTTTTCTTTTGCCTTTCAATTTTCTATGTTTCTCTATTTATTATTACGTTGTGATCATTACTACCCATATTTCGTAGCATACCTTCGTTCGACTAACAGTTTCACACCAACCAGCCAGCCTCAGCTACTACTCCTCTACACGCAACGGTGACGAGAAGTTGCTAAAAGTTTTTCCGCTTGATTAGAAAAATTTTGCACAAATACAATAGGGAGCCTCAACAGTCGTTGAAGCCTTTGTTTAGCTGTCAAACATTTGCCATAGAGAGGTGAGAGCTTTGCCAGAGTGGTGTTGTAGCTGTAGTTTAAACGAAAGACTTAAGCAACAAACTTGCACGCAATGCCATGTAAGTCAAAGAATCCATGCATGCTTGGAGTATTTGTGGTGTATTGCACTCTTTTTCAACTTCTTGTTGTATGGTGTTAATGCTGTGGTTGTTGTTGTGTTCGTTGTTGTGCCTTTCAACAGCATCCCATTTGAAGTTTATACTCCACTCCAGTTAGCGGTGTCTTTGGCATGGTGTGCATAAATTCAATACCATTGCCTTTTTGACAAACAGCGAGCGTTCAACATGCAGTAAATATACGAGGAGGACTAATGTCATGGCAATATTAGGAGGCAGCTTGGAAAGCCACCAACACCACCATCATGATCGTCGTCATCATCAAACCAAAATCACCAGCCACCACATCGCTAGACGTTGCACTGGGCAAATACAGCCGCCACAATCCTCAGGCACAATCCAACGAGCATCCTCTTTTTTTTTTGTTTTGTTTTTTTTTTTTGGCTTTGACTTTTTGGCCAAGTTCAACATTTTCATAGTGGTTTTATAGCCACTTTTTGTGAGAGATACTTATTTTCTCTTCCTGACTGGCTGTCCTCGTTCTTTTCTTTAGCCAAAATTTTTTTTTATTCGAGAAAGCCCCTCCATCAATTCTAAGATAAATAAATTTTGCCAATTGTTGCAGCAGCCATAAAACATGCAAACCATAGCGCACATATGTACATACACTCTTACAGACGGACACAACAACAGCGACAACAGAAAAAGGAAGAAATATAATCATGCCACTATAAAATATTTCAAGCATTTGAATATTCATTTTGCAATATTTCAGGCAGTTCTATCATTTACATGAACATGCAGCAGTGATCAACATGGACCATGCCTATATTCTGGCATCCGTTAGTTATTCATATCTTATTAGAAAAATCTTTAATCATGAAAATAGTTCTTTTTCAGTTTTTGGCCGGGTCTCTTTAAACTTTTCCTGGTTACTGTTTTTTCTGTTTCCGTATTGATTCTTTTTTTCATTTGAATTTAGCTATACTTTCGAATTGATTCTACTAAATAAAAACTCAGGAGAATACATTTGGGAGAAGCAGGTAATGGATTCGTTTTAGTGGCAAGATATTTTAGAACAAAAGAAAAAATATCTTCACTAGGGTTAGTGATATTTTAAGAAGTCAATTTATAACCTCTACAAAGGTCACTCATTACACACTAATGAAATAGCAGATTAGAGAAAGGTGGAATGTAAATAATTATTGTTTTCGTATAGTGGAGTGTATGTGGGGAACACACACACAGAATATCTTCTCATGATTCGTATTATACCCCGTCATAAATGACACTTGCTTCAATGAAAACTTAAATATTTTATAGCCTTAATAAAGATCTTATTCATTGATAGCCCCGAAAAGGGACACAAACTACGTTTTGTTTTTTTTTGTAAAATGTTTAGAAATCATTAGAAATTAGAACCATTATGCAGTATTTTAATGTTCACAAAAAAGGACAATTTCAGATGATATAAATGACAACTGAGAAAAGAGCTCAACACAAAACCTAAACATGGGTTTCAAGGCTAAGGATGATATGGGAATCCACTCTTCGGTCCGTGATACATTTCAACCACGGAGGGTCAAAGTCTTATGAAGCGATGAGTACATAAATTCAGGGGCAATCAGATGGCTGGCAATGTCATAGAAACTCAACAATCATATACCTCCTGAGAAGAATACTTTGGTATTTAAGCTGTTTTAAACCATTCAAGTACCCAGGACCTGCTGGATTTACTCTTTGTAGATTGTAGTAGATTTACAGTTTACTACACCCAGAGAAGGAATATGATATGAACCTTCTAGAGAAAAATGTTTTTTTTAGACTTTTGTAGTATTTTCTTAAAATATTTGAAGTCTATTGGTGAGGGCTTTGCTTTATCTGTAAACAAAACATCTAGAAAGCCATCATTTTACGAAATAATCAGTTTAGATCAACAAAAGTGTGTACGAGGGATGTTATTTCGGGAATAGCGAACAAAAACAAAAATTAATCATCGAAAATTGCTTTATTATTTTTCAAAATATTCCCCAATATTCCAAAATATACCAACTGTTGAAGCACTTTTGCCACTCTAATTGTGATATATCCAAATCGTGCGTTCTGAACGCATCAACTGCTTCTTCTGGTGGCGAAAAACGACCTCTCGCAGCTAAGTCAAGACTATACGGCGGATGACCCATAAAATCAATGTTTTCAGAGCCCAAAAATGCATTTGTTTGAGGCGATGTGTGAAAGCATTGTCGTGGTGTAGAGTGATCCGTCTTCGCGGGTTGGGTTCCCTTGTTTATTGGAAAACTGGCAAAGATGGTTGTGTATGTGATATGCTTCGTTTCAGTGGTACTATTGCGACATGTCCAGTTTTTCCGGAAAAACCGGCGATCATTTACTTGGAAGTGCTTCGTGTGTGAGCAACATTTTGGAGCATTTTTTCGACCAATCGTGTGGGATCCAACGCGAACAATTTTTTTCTGACAGTCAAATGTTTATGCAATGTATGTTATTGAATGTTATTGAATTGAATGCGGGACCCACTAACGCCTATGGTTGTTTCAATCTCATGATAGGTCACATGACGATCTTGAAATATATGGTAAGTTGGCGCACAACACCCATGGTTTCCGGAACAACAACTGATTTTAGACGGCTTTGAAGAAATTCGTCTTGGAGTGAACTACAACCTTGATCGAATTCAACGTCAAAAAGTGAATTAAACTAATCGAGGCACTTGTGTTTTTGTTGCAGTTTGCAACCTTTTCGATACCATGCGACGTTTTGAAAATATCCGAAATGTGCGACTTTAGTTGAATTTTTTATCTCTATGCGACTTTTATGTACGACTTTTTTTCAAAATGCAACATTTCCAAAGGTAGTACTGGATGTTGAGTTAATCTACGTTGTAAAATATAACAAGTAGGCTGATAAGTCCCCGGTCTGACACATATATAGTACCAACCTTCAAATGATTCGTGTCAAAATTTGACGTCTGTAAGTCAATTAGTTTGTGAGATAGAGCGTCTTTTGTGAAGCAACTTTTGTTATTGTGAAAAAAATGAAAAAAAAGGAATTTCGTGTTTTGATAAAATACTGTTTTCTGAAGGGAAACAAGTATATACGGCCGTAAGTTCGGCCAGGCCGAATCTTATGTACCCTCCACCATGGATTGCGAAGAAACTTATACGAAAGACTGTCATCCACAATCGAATTATGTTACTTGGGTTGTGGTATCTTAAAATTTCTTAACATCGTTTTCAAATTTGTGAGTTAGTCCATACATGGTATATATTAGACAAAAAAGTTATGTATAGGTAAGTCTACAAATAATTACGAATCGACATGGACTTTTGCACGGTACGTAGAGAATCAGAATTCAAATATGGGGGTCGCTTATATGGGGGCTATATAGAATTATGAACTTGATATGGACCAATTTTTGTGTGATTGGGGATCGATTTAACTGAGGGCTATGTATAACTATAGACCGATATGGACCTAGTTAGGCATGGTTGTTAACCGCCATACACTAGCACAATGTACCAAATTTCAACTGACTCGGATGAAATTTGCTTCTCCAAGAGGCTCCAAAACCAAATCTCGGGATCGGTTTATATAGGAGCTATATATGATTATGGACTGATATGAACCACTTTTGACATGGTTGTTAAATATCATATACTAACACCACGTACCAAATTTCACCTGAATCAGATGAATTTTGGTCTTCCAAGAGGCTCCAGAGGTCAAATCCGGTGATCGGTTTATATGGGGGCTATATATAATTATAGACCGATGTGGACCAATTTTTGCATGGTCATTAGAGACCATATACTAACACCATGTACAAAATTTCAGCCGGATCGGATGAAATTTGCTTCTCTTAGAGCAATCGCAAGCCAAATTTGGGGCTCCGTTTATATGGGGGCTATACGTAAAAGTGGACCGATGTGGCCCATTTGCAATACCATCAGACCTACATCAATAACGACTACTTGTGTCAAGTTTCAAGTCGATAGCTTGTTTCGTTCGGAAGTTAGCGTGATTTCAACAGACGGACGGACATGCTTAGATCGACTCAGAATTTCAGCACGACCCAGAATATATATACTTTATGGGGTCTTAGAGCAATATTTCGATGTGTTACAAACGGAATGACAAAGTTAATATACCCCCATCCTATGGTGGAGGGTATAAAAATACGGTGGAAGCAAAAACTTGGCTTGAATTAATATTGAATTAAAAATTTAATTGGTTCAACAATTTTTTTAATTTAAACAAAAATCAATTACGAAAATTAATTGGATCAATTAATTTTTTAATTGATACTATCATTTCTGTGATTGAAGACATATCAATTAAAAATTAATCGGATAAATTAATTTCGTGATTGAAAACAAAAAATATTTTTTTGTGTGCTATTTTTACCTCAATGGCAAGCAAAATGTTCGCATCTACGTCTTTGAATTATTTTTAAGAAGCCTCTCCATCGTCGACGTTTGACTGTTTAGTGCGGTCATCGGACCTTACATAGTGACATACACTGAAAGAAGAGTTTTCGAAATTTTAGACAAGCAAAGTTTTCTTTTGATGCTATAAAATTTTCTCTAAAAGCAAATAAAAAAGCTTATAGACAATCGTTGTCTCGTTCACCGTAAATTCCGGTTTATTTGATCTAAAAGAAAATGCTTTATTAGAAAGAGGAATTTCGTTTGTCTAAAATTTCGTTCCGGAAGAAAGTATTTCTTCTTTGGTTGTTGGACAATCACGTTGTAAATTTTCATAAATTTATATCACTGATCCCTATAATAGGTTGGCTGATAAGTCCCCGGTCTAACAAAGAAATACACATTTTTTGTCAAAATTCGTTTTTATTATACAACATATGTTAGTTCCCTTCAAGAGCGATACAACGATTATAACGACCTTCACATTTTTTGATACCATTTTGGTAGTACTCCTTCGGTTTTGCCTCAGTTTCGACGATCACCTCTTCATTGCAGCCAAATGTTTTCCCTGCGAGCATCCTTTTGAGGTCTGAGAACAAGAAAAAGTCGCTGAGGGCCAGGTCTGGAGAATACGGTGGGTGGGGAAACAATTCGAAGCCCAATTCATGAATTTTTGCCATCGTTCTCAATGACTTGTGGCACGGTGCGTTGTCTTGGTGGTGTCGCGATTTCGACCTTCAAACGCTCCAATAACGCCATATAATAGTCACTGTTGATGGTTTTTCCCATCTCAAGATAATCGATAAAAATTATTCCATGCGCATCCCAAAAACAGAGGCCATTACTTTGCCAGCGGACTTTTGAGTCTTTTCACGCTTCGGAGACGGTTCACCGGTCGCTGTCCACTCAGCCGACTGTCAATTGGACTCAGGAGTGTAGTGATGGAGCCATGTTTCATCCATTGCCATGTTTCATCCATTGTCGGGAGCCACCGTGGTGCAATGGTTAGCATGCCCGCCTTGCATACACAAGGTCGTGGGTTCGATTCCTGCTTCGACCGAACACCAAAAAGTTTTTCAGCGGTGGATTATCCCACCTCAGTAATGCTGGTGACATTTCTGAGGGTTTCAAAGCTTCTCTAAGTGGTTTCACTGCAATGTGGAAGGCCGTTCGGACTCGGCTATAAAAAGGAGGTCCCTTGTCATTGAGCTTAACATGGAATCGGGCAGCACTCAGTGATAAGAGAGAAGTTCACCAATGTGGTATCACAATGGACTGAATAGTCTAAGTGAGCCTGATACATCAGGCTGCCACCTAACCTAACCTTCATCCATTGTCACATATCGACGGAAAAACTCGGGTGTATTACGAGTTAACAGCTGCAAACACCGCTCAGAATCATCAACATGTTGTTGTTTTTGGTCCAATGTGAGCTCGCGCGGCACCCATTTTGCACAGAGCTTCCGCATATCCAAATATTGATGAATGATATGACCAACACGTTCCTTTGATATCTTTAAGGCCTCTGCTATCTCGATCAACTTCATTTTACGGTCATTCAAAATCATTTTGTGGATTTGTTTGATGTTTTCGTCGGTAACCACCGCTTTCGGGTGTCCACTGCGTTCACCGTCCTCCGTGCTCATTTCACCACGCTTGAATTTTGCATACCAATCAATTATTGTTGATTTCCCTGGGGCAGAGTCCGGAAACTAATTATCAAGCCAAGTTTATGCTTCCACCGTATTTTTCCCTTCAGAAAACAGTATTTTATCAAAACACGAAATTCCTTTTTTTTTCCATTTTTTTCACAATAACAAAAGTTGCTTCACAAAAGACGCTCTATCTCACAAACTAATTGACTTACAGACGTCAAATTGTGACACGAATCATTTGAAGGTTGGTACTATATAAAAATAATATGCATTTAAACTAGCGACGCCATCTATGTGTCAGACCGGGAAATTATCAGACAACCTGTTAAAAGGCATTTTTGTTAATGTGGCGTCATAGTAGACTGTCTGACAAATTGACCCTAAAGAATTCACTACAACTTAGCCATATTAAAAAAATTATAAAATTTATGCAACATCACCCTAATGTGCCAAATAGGACTAATTGATGGATGGTGAGATAAAGTCGGCCTCGCCGGAATGGCCACACTATTTATGTTTTTTATGAAATGTTATACTCAATTGGGTTTCATTTTCAAAATATTTGTTAGAAATAAACTTTATTCGCTATTATAATATCGATGTCTCCATTCCAAAGAACGCTTAGTCTACAAAGTGAATTTTACAGGAAACAAGTTCAAAGTTTTTTTTTTGGAATTTCTCGTATAAGATATAAATTCAGTTTTTTCGGTCTTAAAATCATTTTTATTTTAATTTTTTTTAGTACACGCAGAGAAGAAACATGATTGTCACAATCATATTCGAAGAGCAAAATAATATGATAGGAGCTATTTTTGCGGCGACCATGTAACATTTTAATCTGCAACCATGTTGGCTCAGTGAACATGGTTCTAAGAAAAATGTAATTGTCCTCATCTAAAATGTTTTTATATTGATAAAAAGAATTTTGTTTTGAATGAAAAGACAATGGGCACGATTTAAAATGTTATGGTATTCATTAAAAATGTTTTTCTCCTAGTTAAAAGAACATGGTCACAACCTAAAATGTTTTGATCTTTATGAAAAAACTTTTTTCATCATCGAAAAAAGGACGCCACTTGAGAAAAGAAAACACAAAATTAACTTTATTTGTTTGTTTTTATTTATTTATAAACTAATTCATTGTTTATTTGTATTTATAATACCGTTCAAGCAAACATCATATATTTTTACACACTGTATTTTATTTCAATTTCAACAATAAGTAATTATTCCATATTTACATCGTGCGCATCAAATGTACAAATCATGTAACTGCAAATAAAAATAAATGATACCATATAGCAAAATGCAGAACAAAAAACAGGTACATTTTTTCAATTACACTTTCCTTTTTTGTGTTCACATAAAACCACGTGCCACTTCTGAATAAATAAATTAACACAAAACACAGTAAATCCGTATTCTCCGTCCATTCCAAGAAACAATCAACACACGACTGACGCGCAAAATGAAAATCGTGTGTACCTGCTCAATGTTTTTATGAAATTCTTTTCGCTGCAAACAAGTTAAAAAATTAAATGGTCACGAAAAAAATGTAAATGGTCTTTATGACCATGTAATGGTTCTAGATATGTCTATACTTAACCTATAAAAATACTTTTTTCCCTGTAAAAAAGTAAAAAAAAATTGAATGGTCAGATACATGGTTTTCCCGACCATTTAATGGTCTCAAATTCTATCATTTAAATGATAGAACATGTTTGCGGTATTTGAGAACCATTCAAATGCTTATTGCCACCATACATTTTTCTCCGCTCGAAAACTATTTTTACAAAGACAAAATACATGGTTTTCGCGGCAATTACATGCTCTAGATAAGCATTAAATGGATGCGGCAACCATGTCCAAACATGGTTTTTCTGTGCGTGTATGTACGAATTCAAAATAGTGATAATAGAAAATAGCTAAAAATGACTTAGACCACTTTAGACCGAATAAAGCCCTTTTTGGATTGGAAATTTTTAAATAATAAATAATAAACTCCAACTTTTGACAGGATGCAATTCACAACAATCCGAATAGAAAACAACGAACTCCATAAAAACAAACGCTAAGTCGACTTAGCGTACTCTGGAATGAGGACATCGATATAAAACCCAAAACATAATTTTTTTTCTTTGGAACAATATTTTGGTAAAGCCTATACGAATTTTGTTGGACAGACAATAAAAATCAGTTTTCACAGAATATTTTACATCATTTAAAAATATATTTAATGTTTTATATTCAATAAAAAAAAAAAACATTTATGTATATATTAGATAAAATACATATTAATGACTAGACCATCATTTCAATTATAATAAAAAAATTCTGAACAATATCCGATGACATTTCAAAATATTTCAACGTAATATTTTCCAGCCAACACAATTTGTAAATGGACTTCTATCCATTTGCAATATATCATCTTTTGTTCATTAACAAAAGTCTAACTTTATAACCTTTTCATGCAAAGAACATTGTCCATAGCAAGAGCACATTCGAATAGATTCCGAAAACGACCTTGTGTTTATTTTGCATATTTCATCAAGTTAAGATTTTAATCAGCTCTATTCGTCGAATGACTTGGATTGGTCGTAAATTTCACATCAGACATTCAGATTACAGATTATGATCGAATACAATAATCCAAACCATATGGGTGGACTTTTGTATTGGCGTCGAATGTAATGAACTGTGCCAGTGTGTATATTCGTTTAAGTGCAAAGATCTACTCCTACCACCAATTTCATTGGGGTTTGGACTCTTTTTTTTTAGTGTTTTATGATCAGTGATTTGATCAGTTTCGCTTAGCTTGTAAGCACCTCATCATCGTTAATGGTGATTAGAATTGGAGATGTGAGAGTGAATTCAAATTTTCTTAAGCTCACAAATGCGCCAACAAAACAATTTCGTGTAAATATAAAGTAACATTGCATTATTATGAATTTGCTACAAATTAATGAAACATTTTCTACTAGTGGCGAATGTTTCTATATCAACTCAATAGATTTTGTAGGCGATTCCGACTCCGGCCAAACCAAAATTTTAATAATGTTTCATATTTTTTGTAACTAAACAAATATTTACGTAAATTAAATTCTATTGGGGTTTTCAATCGATCAATGCAACTTCTAATGATGTAGATTATTTTATGGTTTCTAGATGGTTAGACTGGAAGATGGCTGAAACGGTCCATTTTAGTGTTCACCGCAGAAAATTGTATTTGTAACGTTTCGAAATATCGATTTTAATTTTAGTTATTTCTTGAGTCCCCACATTCATTCTAAAACTGTTTTGTTTATTTTGGGACCACAGCATCAAATTAGTGTTTTTTTGTTGATATCGGTTGATTTTTTATACAACACACATATATACTGATTCGAGGAATTTGCTTCCTAAACTTATCGAAGCAGAATTATTTGTTCAAAAATTTTGTGTTGTTATAAATACATATTCTGAATAATGGGAACCAAAAATGCTATTGTAGGTCGATGTGCAATTGGAGCTAAATGTAAAATTTATTGTCCTTTTGCACACATAAATAAATAGGATAATTTATATGGGTCCATTTTTGGTGCCTCCACTATAGAATTGCAAATGGAGTGTTATTAAAATGGGATTTTGTTACATTACCCGGAGTTGAAATCGAGACTGAAGTCAGAGTCGAGCAAAATCGGCTCAACTACACAGCTCTGATTATAACCAATATTTTTCAATTAAAATATTAATTGAATTTGCAAACCTTTTCAATTAAAATGTTAATTAACTCAATTATTTTTTTTTTTCATCAAAACAAAGACCACCCTGCGCCACACTGTGTAACAGGGTATTATAAGTTAGTGCATATGTTTGCAACACCCAGGAGACGAGATAGACATATGGTGTCCTTGGCAAAAATGCTCAGGGTGGGCTCCTCAGTCGATATAGACATGTCCGTCTGTCTGTGAACACATTTTTGTCATCAAAGTCTAGGTCGCAGTTTTAGTACAATCGACTTCAAATTTGGCACAAGTTTGTGTTTTGGCTCAGAATAGAACCCTATTAATTTTAGAAGAAATCGGTTTAGATTTAGATATAGCTCCCATATACATTCATTCACCGTCGAACAAAACGGAAGTGTTTTTTTAAAAGCAGACTAACTCATCGTAATAAGTACCTACTACGAATTTCAAGCGGGGTGGGGTATTAAGCCACCATGCAGCGAAATTCAAATTCATCCACTGGGTTGCTAACTTCAGGGCCCAGTGGACGGGTATCGACTGGTGTTATAAATTTGGGCAATGACCAAGAGTTTGGCCCAATTAGTCGACCTGTAGATGGGTCGACAGGTGACGACACTTTGACAAGTCGAACCTTTTCTAAGGGAACGACATCAAAAGGTGGTAATCCCTCACGAAAGATATTCAAGGAACGCAGAAATGCTTTGTTTATCCTAAAGAAATTAGGATCAGTCGACCCAAGCACGTTGTCGGCTAAACAAAGCGGCTCAATGAATTCTTGAAGCTGGAAAAAGGGAACGATCACCGGATGAGCTGTCATCCTCCAAAAGGGATCAAAGATCGTTTGCCTCAGTTGCTAAAGATAGCCTTGTGATGGCTATCATTAATAAGGGAGCATTGGACGGTATGGTTCCAAAGCAAAAATGGACGGAAATTGAGAATGCTTTGTCTGGCATCTACTCACAGGTGCTGAAACAGTTTCCCGGCCCAGATCCTCGACACCAAGAGGCTGGTTGGTATCAAGGACGATTTAAGCTAGTCGCATTTGAGGACCAGAGGTCTATAGAATGTTTTAAAGCTGCTTTGATACTAATTGGTGAAGTTTGGGAAGGAGCTGCTCTACAGTTAGTCGAGAAGAAAGACATACCGGCTAGACCAAGAGCACATGCGTGGATACCTGCAATCCCTCCTGACCCTGAATCTATTTTAAGTAGACTGAAACAATGCAATCCAGATCTTCCAACAGCTGATTGGAAGGTTGGCCGTTTGGATGAAGTGGATGGACCAAGACGGCATGCAGTGTTTATATTGAACACTCAGTCTTTGCCACATCTAGCAAAGTCCCAGGGCCGTGTATGTTATGGCTATCATTATATCCAAATGAAGGTATATAAAAACGATCAGATGAAGGATTCGGAAATGGACAAGCCTCTGTCTGAATCAGAAATAAGCGGATCCTCTTGCGAAGTCAAGGGAGATACCAAAGATGCAGACATGGATAGACACCGTATGCGAGAGGAGGTTTCTACAGCCTCAAAATTCACCAAAGTTGAACCTATGGTTATTGCGAGAGTAACCGAGATCTCTGAAGAGGACATTCTTGATGACTCGATTGAAATGGCTGATGTGACGGTTGTTCAAAAAACTCGATGGTCCTACGGATCCTCCAGATAAATCTTCACCATTGTAAGGCTGCATGTGCTGCCTTAAAAGTTCTACTGATGAAAGGGGACATAGATATTAGAGGTGTGCACGTGAGTAATATTTTACTCACACTCACGACGGACAAATCTTACTCACGCACGATATTGTTTGGTAGGACTCACTCTCAAGCACACTCACGAAAATAAAATTTGTACTCACGCACGAAAATGTCACGATAAATACCGTGGCGATAGTTCTTATTCAAGAACCATATGTTTATAGAAACAAAATATGTGAATTAAGTACTCCGGGGTTCAAACTATTGCAGCATACTGGTAGTGATGTAAATCGAGACTGTAATATATAATTGCTAAAAACAAGCTCAACTTGTTTCTGCTTCCTTCAATGTGCAATACTGACACTGTCGTTGCCAGTTTAGAATTAGCCAAATGCAAAACTTGGGTATCTTCGGTCTACATGGGACATGATAGGGAGATGTCTCCATGTGCCGTTAACACCTTAGTTGAGAGGTTTCGTATTTTGGTTGAAAATTTGATTTCGGTCCTGGGCTATTCTTCTCGAATCAGCTTCAAGCTAATTGTTTCTTTCCAAGTTTAAAATGTGTCTTTCAGCGATTCTTTAAAGCATTTAATTTTTGCATGCACCAATTAATCGTTTGTGCACGATTTTCTCATATTTCGTTTTCAATTAGTCAATTAATATTCTTTAAAAAAAATCTTATTTAGGCAGGATCGCCAATATAGCGGATGGTTGTAATTGGAAAATATGTATCTGCTTTCTTTATTCAAGTTACAATAAAAAATTATTATTTTATGAAAGCTCTATATAAAATTCAAAATTTGAATTGTACGACAAAATAAGAAATGTTAATAATGCTATTTAAAACTAAATGAACAAAGTAAATATATTGTACAGTAACGTAAAGTAAAGTCCCTACAGGGAGCTACCCCAACCTTTGTCACTAAAAACAGGCAAGAGGTCTTGGACGTCACCTTGGCCTCGCAAGAACTGAATTAAATGATATCTGATTGGCAGGTTTTAGGTGAACATAGCTTCCCATATTTTTTTACTAACATTGTGTTCCTCCTTAGTGCATTAGCCGACTAAAATTTTGAGTCTATAGATTTTGTAGAAGTTTATCAAATTCTGTCCAGATCGAGTGATATTTAAATGTATGTATTTGGGACAAACCTTTATATATAGCCCCAACACATTTGACGGATGTGATATGGTATCGAAAATTTAGATTTACAAAGTGGTGCAGGGTATAATATAGTCGGCCCCGCCCGACTTTGGACTTTCCTTACTTGTTTTAAAATAATTTTGAATTGAATCAAATAATTTCGTATTTGAAGACCAAACATATTTTTTTCTGCGTGGGATTTTATTTAAATCAAATCACACATTTTGTCCATGAGTTTGTCTACGATTTACGCATTTCCACTGACAAACTATTACCGTAATTATAAAAATTTCTTTTCTTTAAATTATAGATATAATGAGGGAGAAAAAGTACATTGATGGGAAAATACTACTTGATTTAAGATTACTTTAGTATCGAGATGGAAGCTGAGAGCTAATATAGATGGTGGCTATCTCCCTATGATTTTATTTATGGTCATATATGTGAATGCATATTTTAACCACAGTCTAATGTCGCATCATATTTATTTACACCGATTTATCAGATTTACATATCTGACTATTATTTCGGCCAACAAGTGATCGTTTCATTAAATGAAGTTACGCACTAAGTTTTAGTTTTACTCTAGCCGTCAACTTTCTAAGTAACTCACGATGTCTATCGTAAGAAATATCACGAGAGTTTCCCAAAGTCACGACAATTTCTTATCACATACACACCTCTAGATTGAATAACAAGGGAGGAACAACATTTGTGAAAAGAATGTAATTAAATTATAATAAAATAAATTTATTATGTGGAATGACTATTTCAATGACAGCCTTTTGCAATCGACGGACACAATGAATGTATGGCCATAGACATAGCCACACGATTAGCGTGGGTTGGTCAACGAAAATTAACAACTTTGGTCTTAATAGAATCCAAAGACAAAAAGCTTCATCAACACTACAGCCATTAACGATTGTAACAAAGAGAACAGTGGAGTGATAGTAAGAAATGCGTGCGAAAATATTTTTGTAGATTTGGGGAAAGTAAGACATTTTTTTTCGTTACAATATTATTTTCCAACGCATTTTGTGGGTATAATAGGAAAAATCAAATTTTAGACCAACGAAGTTTTCTTTTATTAGTAAAGACACAGAAAAAAATTCACGAAAATTTTTTCAATTAAAGTCTTAATTGAATTTTAAAAAATATTCAATTAAAAATTTAATTGAGTCAACAAATTTTTTAATCTAATAACAAAAATCTATCACAAAAATTAATAGTATCAATTAATTTTTTTAATTTCTATTAATCTTTTAATTGATACTATCATATCTTTGAATGAAGACATTTTAATTAAAACTCAATTTCTTGATTGAAGACAAAAAATATTTTTTTGTGTGGATGTCTTTTTCGAAGCAAGTAACAAATAACCATAAATTGTATATGGTACCCTTTGCGACAACTGAAGAAACCTTCGTTTCCCAGAAAAGAAATTCATTTTTTGAGTGTAGGGCTTAGGTACTTATAAGATGAAGTGTGGCCCGAAGGCTTCAAAAACTTTTGCAGCCTCAGCCTACAAAGATGTTGATCAGTACATACATTATTAGTTTTATTTCCGATATATCTGACAATAAGTTTGAAACTTGAATTTTGCGAATTATCGCTCGATTTTAACTTTGTCTTGTGGCTTATATTCCCAGCAAACAAAAGAGCTTCCAAAAAAAGTAGTTTGGATCCCCAATTTGCGATCCGGAAGTAGTGCAAATTTGGATTCATTGGACCAATGAATTTTACATGGGCTTGTCATAGGACGGAAATACTTCATTTTTGGATCCTTTGCATAGCTTTAGAATTTGTGCTTTGCCAGTTTATTTGGATGAAGAAATTTAAAAAACAAAACTTTTTTCTTTATCAGTATTTTTTGTTACACTTTTATTTTCTTATTATCTAATTTTTACAAATTGAACTTCCTGCGTTTGAAAAAGTCAAACGTCACAGGTTCAAATCCCAGCGGGGATGGAATTTACTTTTTTTTATTATTTTTTTACTTATTTATTGATTATCTATTTTCATTGTGAAATTTAATTGTCCAAAAATTAAATTTTCACTAAAATAGTTTAATTGCGTACTTTCTAATACTTGTCCAAACGGACTGCATCGGATGTTTAAAATATCGATGAGAGATCCCGCGATGCCCTTTAAAAGCAACTTTGTGGAGCAACTTCCAATTTTTTTGCTGGGTTTGTGCATAGTGGTATGGGACCATTTTTGAAAATGATTATCATCACCTTTCCTACCTCTGGGGCAGTCTTCGCCTTTTTCGGAGTGATGTGTGTGACAGTGAATGCTTGTTTTGTCTACTGTACCCTCGGTTTGCCGTTAAATTGCGTTATACACTGCCCTAAAATGATCTCACGGTTACGCTGGGGTGCACTCCACCCAACACACCGTCTCCGAAGATTTCCACTCCTAAAAGTTCCCACAAAAATAATATCCACACGATCTCTTAAAATGCTTTAGCTGTCTTCCGCACTTCCAATCGACAATGTTTTTTTACGAAATCGTGATTTTTGTTATATATCCTTCATTGTAGCTGGTTTCTGGGTAATTCGAGGTGTTTTCCATTGAAAAAGAAGTCCACGTACACAGAATGAAAGTGACCTTAGGATTCGCTGCAAGATTTGCATTCCATAAACAAGAGTCACAAGAGACGTGTTGCCCGTTTTCATTTTGCTCACTAGGCACACTAGGGTATCATACAGTCAATCCACTTTAACTTATCTCATTCCTAAATATGGGCACACTGCCGCTGCTCTGATTTCGTTGTGAAATTTGCTTTCCAAAGACTTGAATTGAAGCAGCGACTGATATTGCTCTTTATTCATATTTCTCGAATCCACGGACACTTAGCTTAGGCCTACATAGACTATTTAGTCCATTGTGATATCACAGTTGTGAACTTCTCTTATATCACTGAGTGCTGCCCGATTCCATGTGTAGCTCATTGACTAGGGGCCTCCTTTTTATGGCCGAATCCGAACGGTGTTTCATATTGCAGTGAAATCACTTAGAAAAACTTTGAGACACTCGGAAATGTACACCAGCATTACTGAGAGGCGATAACCCTCCGCTGAAATACTTGTTGGTGGTCGAAACTGGGATTGAGCCCATGACGCTTTGTATGTAAGTCGGGTATACTAACCAATACACGGCTCCCTGCCATCCACGGACATTTAGACTTCCATTCTTGGTTAAAACAATTGAAATTGGTTTAGGGTATCATACTATCAATTCCACTCGAATTTATCTCATTCCTAAACTTGTCGCAATTTGTTCCACTGTACAAAGCCAATGGCCACCATCGCCAATACCTACATTAAAGCACTGGCTCCTTCCAATAAGCTCCAATGGCATCACCACAGGTGATAGGTGCCATGACATTTACAAACGATTTTCACATAAAAAGGCGACCAAATTGTGTCGAGATATACACAAAACAAATGAATATCCATAAACAACGGCAATCAATGAATTATTCCTTTATGGCCTTCCAGCTGTAGCTTATTCGTTCCCTTCTTCATAAATGAACGAACAATTAAAACAAAAATAAAATATCGAGCCAAAACTGCTCATAAATAGAAGAAAATTAATTAAACATTTCAGAGTGACAGATATGGTCATGTAAATCAAATGTCATAAACATTTGAGATACAACAGCCAATGTAATCGCCCAGCTGGGTTGACAAAAGTCCATTGAAAAAATTGGGGCAAAACTAAAAAAAAAAATCTAATAATTCTCACGATTGGCCAAACTAAGGAGTATATAATTTTTTTTTTTTTTTGTATAAAACTTTCAACTTAAAACATAAATCTAGTAAAACTTGTATTTCTTCCTTTCCTTAGGTTCTTAAAAAGGACATTTGAGCAATCAACAAAGTAAGTTTGCTTTACTTGCTAAGTTATCCCTTACGGAAGTCAAATGGACATGCAACAAATGGCCATTGAAATCTACCCCTCAAATTGGGCATTTATAATTATATTTGGTAGTTAAGGGTGCCCCTGCTTATGCCACCCTTGTAAAGAGGAACTCCTTTTGAGTAATAAAACCGCATTTGCAATTTTTTTGTTTTGCTTCTAGAGCAGAAACTTCTTTCCGTTTTTAAGTTTTTTATATAAAAAATTAAAATAAACAACCCTTAAATGTTCATATTTCCTTCGTGATTCTCCAATGGGTGGTCTACCGTTTCGTAGCCTTCCATTATGAGAAATCTATGGAAGTCTACTTGCTTGCCATTTAATTGCTATCTAAATTGCATTTTAAGTTATTGGCATTTTTCGCTGTCAACCGGAAACTTGGCGTTGCCATCGTTATTTTACTTGTGGGGGCCTCCGCAGTGGTGCCCTAATTACACTAATGATCTCGTCATGTTCGAAACACAATTCACAATTGGACAAACAGAAAATGTTTGACCAATGCTCCGAAAGAATGTTCCATTCAACAGCGACTACAACATCTACCTACCTACCACCAATGGATTGGTAGCCACCGCAATCATTGTTGTACCGCAATCATTGAATGTTGGATCTCAGTGGTAGTGTGGCTAGCTAGCCTACAACAGTATTGACCAGCCAGATTGAATTCTATTTGGTATCTTAAGTAACTCTATTCGCTTAGTTCGAAATCTTTTTAATGGAGCATCCATTCCATTGGACTCCACCACAAATGTGATATGCTATCTATGAGGAGTGGGTTACGAGTGTTTTGATAATGACCATTTTTTGCGTTATATGCAATTCCATTCAATCGATTTGTGGGACTGGACATTATAGTTGGCTAGTAAGGGAAGAATACGATACTGCAGATATGAAGGTTTTTCAAAGAATCGATTACCTTGCTTAAAATGACAGTGCCAAGTTATGTTGTCGAATCAATCTATACACGGTAATTACACCTAGTTTCGAGGCGTCAAGTGTAATGAGTGAATCCAGACAAAATATTCTTGAGTCTTGTTGGGAACTTATTTCCCGGAGTACTGTCTTCGACTGACAATGTGCCTTGTTTAGATTTTTCCATTGTTATTGCTAATACTGAGAATCCTAACTGGGGGCAGCGTAACGGACTAGGAAACGGTGAATGGACTTGTAAATCCTTTGTCTCTTTTGTGAAAATGCTGCCTGCCAATGTCTTCAGGATCTTATTTTACTCCAAAAGACATTGACAACGAAAGTGGAACAGATTGTCAAACATCTTTCGAAGAACTTTGGAGTAGTTTGATGTGGTAATGCTCTGGCCACGAATGTGGATTTCGAGGGTCTCGTTTACCTCTTTAGTCCAAATTATGAATATGGTAGTTGTCTAGATGGAACAGAAAACGACAGATTGCCATCCGTAGCCATTGATTTTGTCTTGAAGCTATCCGACATAACTATAGAACAATATTCCTCATATTTTATCCTGGGATATCTGATAGAAGTAGTGGAGCCTACCTAGTAAGGCGAGTAGATTTGGCTGAGCAAACAAAAAGGTGACGCGTGTCATACGCCCCTTCATTGCAGATGGGATGCAAGTCAGCTACTGATACATAGGAATAAAGGCGACTGCACTTGCCTGATTTTAGTTGGGCCTAAACTACCCTAGTCTACCGTGGGAGGTCTCCTTCCTCCGGTACTAAAGGGTGATTTGTTAAGAGCTTGATAACTTTTTTTAAAAAAAAAAACGCATAAAATTTGCAAAATCTCATCGGTTCTTTATTTGAAACGTTAGATTGGTCCATGACATTTACTTTTTGAAGATAATTTCATTTAAATGTTGACCGCGGCTGCGTCTTAGGTGGTCCATTCGGAAAGTCCAATTTTGGGCAACTTTTTCGAGCATTTCGGCCGGAATAGCCCGAATTTCTTCGGAAATGTTGTCTTCCAAAGCTGGAATAGTTGCTGGCTTATTTCTGTAGACTTTAGACTTGACGTAGCCCCACAAAAAATAGTCTAAAGGCGTCAAATCGCATGATCTTGGTGGCCAACTTACCGGTCCATTTCTTGAGATGAATTGTTCTCCGAAGTTTTCCCTCAAAATGGCCATAGAATCGCGAGCTGTGTGGCATGTAGCGCCATCTTGTTGAAACCACATGTCAACCAAGTTCAGTTCTTCCATTTTTGGCAACAAAAAGTTTGTTAGCATCGAACGATAGCGATCGCCATTCACCGTAACGTTGCGTCCAACAGCATCTTTGAAAAAATACGGTCCAATGATTCCACCAGCGTACAAACCACACCAAACAGTGCATTTTTCGGGATGCATGGGCAGTTCTTGAACGGCTTCTGGTTGCTCTTCACTCCAAATGCGGCAATTTTGCTTATTTACGTAGCCATTCAACCAGAAATGAGCCTCATCGCTGAACAAAATTTGTCGATAAAAAAGCGGATTTTCTGCCAACTTTTCTAGGGCCCATTCACTGAAAATTCGACGTTGTGGCAGATCGTAAGTCTATTCATGATGAAATGTCAAAGCATACTGAGCATCTTTCTCTTTGACACCATGTCTGAAATCCCACGTGATCTGTCAAATACTAATGCATGAAAATCCTAACCTCAAAAGAATCACCCTTTATGTGCTCGGACTCAAAGAAGAGGATTAACCTTGAAGCTTCTCATCTTTTCAGCTTCAGTATTCCTATGCATACTGTTCAGACCTGCTTGGTATGCTGCCT
The DNA here is from genome assembly GCF_050003625.1 of Haematobia irritans. Lineage (NCBI taxonomy): Eukaryota > Metazoa > Arthropoda > Insecta > Diptera > Muscidae > Haematobia > Haematobia irritans. The sequence continues at coordinate 169,129,617 of NC_134401.1, read as the reverse complement.
GATCTAAAGACTATATTTTGTAGTGCTGGATCTCGCGATTTAGATAATATAAATCAACCATAACACACCTGGTTGGTGGTTGCCTATGCATAAAATGTGGGTGGGATGATTACTGATTCTTGGTCTCCACATAAAGGTGATCCCTAGGATGTACTGCGGAGACATCCTGCTGCTCTTCTAATGCCATCGTTCTGGCAGATCTGTATGTTTTTCCACTGCGTTCAACTTGTCTGAAGTGTCCAAACAGGCACTGTATAGTTAACCACAGACTGGGCAATTGCTTTATAGTTAGCCAACAAGTTCCTTTGTCCACATCCCAAGTGCTACTGGCAAGCGACTAAGGGCCCTTTTTTGGTGGCAGATATGCTTAAATTTCTTGCAGTGAAATAATTGGTCAGCAAAATTTAACGTTGTTCAGGTGTTATACACAATGAGCCCGGATGTCATGGTTATACAGTCGTCCGCATATAATACAACCCCAACGCCGACAGGAAGTCGTGGAATAGAGGATAGCCGGAAATATCACCCCACCATGCGGAAATGTTTCACTCTATACAGTCTTGATTTTTTATCCCTAAATTCCACATACGACTGGTGCATGCAGAAATAATTTAGCTATAGCGGTATGAAGTGAGCGCTTAGATACAAATGTCTCGATGGGTAACATTTGTTGTGGGGGTATATTAACTTTGTCATTCCGTTTGTAACACATTGATATAGTGCTCTAAGACCTCATAAAGTATATATATTCTGGGTCGTGGTGAAATTCTGAGTCGATCCAAGCATGTCCTTCCTCCCGTCTGTTGAAATCACGCTAACTTCCGAACGAAACAAGCTCTCGACTTGAAACTTGGCACAAGTAGTTGTTATTGATGTAGGTCGGATGGAATTGCAAATGGGCCATATAGGACCACTTTTACGTGTAGCCCCCATATAAACCGACGCTCAGATTTGGCTTGCGGAGCCTCTTGGAGGAGCAAAATTCATCCGATCCGGTTGAAATTTGGTACATGGTGTTAGTATATGGTCTCTAACAACCATGAAAAAATTGGTCCATATCGATCCATAATTATTTATAGCCCCCATATAAACCGACCCCCAGATTTTGATTACGAAGCCTCTAAGAGAAGCAAATTTCATCCGATCCGGCTGAAATTTGGTACATGGTGTTAGTATATGGTCTCTAACAACTACACAAAAATTGGTCCACATGGGCCCATAATTATATATAGCCCCCATATAAACCGATCCCCCGATTTGGCTTGCGGATCCTCTAAGAGAAGCAGATTTCATCCGATCCGGTTTAAATTTGGTACATGGTGTTAGTATATGGTCTCTAACAACCATGCAAAAATTGGTCCACATCGGTCCATAATTATATATAGCTCCCATATAAACCGATCCCCAGATTTGACCTCCGTAGCCCCTTGGAAGAGCAAAATTCGCCCGATCCGGTTGAAATTTGGTACGTGGTGTTAGTATATGGTCTCTAACAACCATGCAGGAATTGGTCCATATCAGTCCAAAATTATATATAGCCCCCATATAAACCGATCCCCAGATTTGACCTTCGGAGCTCTTGGAGGAGCAAAATTCATCCGATCCGGTTAAAATTTGATACGTGGTGAAATTTGGTACATTGCGCTAGTATATACTAACCACCATGCCAAAATTGGTCCATATCGGTCTATAGTTATATATAGCCGATCCCCAAAAATAATCTACCAAAATTTTATTTCTATAGAAAATTTTGTCAAAATTTTATTACTATACAAAATTTGTCAGGATTTTATTTCTATAGAAAATTTGGTCAAAATTTTACTGCTATAGAAAGTTTTGTCAAAATTTTATTTTTATTGAAAATTTTGTCAAAATTTTATTTCTATAGAAAATTTTGTCAATATTTTATTTCTATAGAAAATTTTGTCACAATTTTATTTCTATAGAAAATTTTGTCAAACTGAATTATATACGTATTTAATCGGCCTTTTTTATTTTTGTTTAATATATACCCCGTATGGACTAACTTACAATCGAGAAGACGGTGTTAAGAAGTTTTAAGGTACCTTGACATCGGCAAGTGTTACCAGAACCCAAGTAATTCGATTGGGGATGACAGTCTTTAGTACAAGTTTCTATGCAATCCATGGTGGAGGGTACATAAAATTCGGCCTGGCCGAACTTACTGCCGTATATACGTGTTTTTTGTTTGTTTGTTTGCTATGACATCTGAAAAATATTAGGTTGCGGAAAGCATTATTTTTTTGTTTTTGGTCCATTGCGGTACCACAGTTGGTAAACTTCTCGGTTATCAATGAGCGCTGCTCCAATCTGTTTTGCTCAATGCCAAGGGACCTCCTTTTTAGAGCCGAATCCCAATTACAGTGAAACCACAACTGCATTTCAGAGAGGGGATAATCTACCGCTGAAAAACTTTTTGGGTGTTAGTCGAAACTGGGATTGAACCCATAACCTTTTGTATGCAATGCGGACATGCTATTCATTGCACTAGTGTAGCTCCCAACTCTCTTCTTAGTTTGTATTTACGGCCAATATTGACTAGGGATTGAATACCAAGAATCTAAAAACTTTACGAGTAAATATTCTGGAAATATTTTCTTCGACCTTAGTTGCTAAAATTCGTTCCATATATTGTGATATCCTTAGCAGAGTTTAACTGAGGCACTCTACATTCTCCCTCCTTCGTGTCTCTGATCATTGCACTTAACTGGAAAAGCTATGTTAAGTATTGCCAATTATGGATACCTTCCCCATAAAATACAATCGTTATAGAAACAATCACTTATTTACAATTCCAATTGGGCAGTCAGAGAAATTCAAATGTTTCCCAGACATTGAATGCTGCAAGTTTTCTACATTTAAGCCAATCAAACGGAATACTCGCAGCTTCTAAAACCACTGCTGCTGTTGCTGCAGCACTCTAAGACAAGTGCATTTGGTTGTCTTTCCCGTAACGATTGGAGAGAAATTACCAAGTCAATAATTTTTTTAAAAAATATCAGAATTCAATTAAGCCTAATAATAATCAAAGACTTATCATCCTTTTGGCAAGGCTTTATGTTATGGAATTCATGAGGCCATTGAAAATGCGGCAACGGTATAACCTGAAAAGAAACCTTGCTCGTTTAAACTTTTTTATGCCACAATAGTTGATTTTAATATTTCGGACTGCTGCCACAAGCATTGCTGGTCTTAGTACCAAATGACTTTGACTACAGGCCATCATACCAATTTCCATTTGGTTATTGAGGTTGAAGGGGTGTTCGATTTGCATGGGCTGATTAAAAAGATTTTGGGGTCTTTTAGTGTGTTTTTTTTTCATACAATTCTTAATTCCGTATGGCCCCCTTTGACGGCTGTAGGATTTTTTTGAAGTTTTGTTATTGTTTTGCTCTGTGTTTCATTGTTATTGTTTCGCCGTACATCTGTCATTGTGTCAATTTAGAATGAAAATGTTAACAAAATAAAATACAGATCACACAGACGAACACATACAAACAACTGCATATGCATTAAAATGCCGAATAAAATACATCCATCCATTTCTCTTGGCAATGCACTAAGAAAAATGTGTTTTTGTTTTTTCATATCCTCCTTGTACATAGATTTTTAGGAGTTCGCAAACAAAAATCATGGTTATCGTGATCATATTGGAAGAACGAAATAGTAGAATTAGGTAAGTTATGTTTATGTTGAAAAAACTACATTTTTGCAGCAAAAATGTTTTTTCTCCATTTTGGTGATTATATCCCTTCTCTGCATGCAGGCTCACAGTGAACAAAATATGATCTCCATGAAAAATGTTCCTTTGAACTGTTTAAATTTTTTTTAAATCCAATATGAAAAGCGAGACTTCATAATTTCATAGAAAAAAATTATAAAATTCAATTAATTGGAATTTTCCTTAACAAAAATGTGTGCCACTTTTTAAAAAATGAGTGCTTCACCTTCTATTGCAAGTGACACTTTTTGCGCCACTTTTTAGAAATTCTCTACGGTGACTCTGGTTGCAAGCGTATCATTTCCTGTCAAAAGTTGTTCAAATTTTTCTTTCTAGGACATGTCTGACTCTAACGTCTACTGGTATTTTTATTAGAACCTAATTTTTAGTTCACTTTTTTCAGAGTGTAAGAATAACTGGCACAGCTTCATTTGTTGTGGGGCAATCGTAGCACTTCTATGGGACATTAGCTGCCACAATCAAAACCATTGAAGTGGGCCATGATTTTGTTGGGAGAACCGTATTTTTACTACCAGGCAATTATGTCATTTTGTTAACGAAACAATCCACAATAGTGACAAGCAACAGTCGTTTTGCAATTGCTGTTGCAATGTTGCTGCTACCATAGTTGTTACCAATGTTGTTTGTTATGCAGAGAATTTAATGGCACAGTACTCGAAATCCAAAAGCAAATAACGTATAAAGCAAAATAGAATTTAACTACACACAAAAAAAAAACATTTATTTTATGAATAGTGTTTACAAAAAATTTCCAAATACGGGATTCATAAATTATATGAAAACAATTCTTAAAATAAAAATACAGGTTTTCATTGACTATGAATGTGTACATAATATTGAATTTTTAATGTAAATGAAGTATACATATTTTTGTCATTAAAAAATATGAACTTTTACATAATATATAATAAAAATGTCATGCATTACATGTAACTTTTCATTTAGATTTCTGATTCTTAATGCCTGCATAATTGGTCAAAATGTATGAACCCATTTATTAAAACCCGCATTAAAGTCCAGCCAGCAAAGAACATAATTATGTAATTAATAATTATAATATTTTATATTATTTATAAATATAAGCATCAGTTAATATTGTTTTTTTTTTTTGTAAATTTTTTCAGCAATAAATAATCTTCGAATCGCGACGGAGACTCAAACTGTACTGAAAAACTCAAACACACGTGTTGCCTTCAAACCGTCTTTTCGTTTTTTTGTCTCGTATTATATGCTTGTATTGTATACACATGAGAGTAACTCTATGTTTTGGCTCTCTCACGCTAAGAGAAAACCAGTATTTTTGATATATTAGGTAAAGTTTCATTAATTTTATGAAACCGTCCCTATATATTATTAAAAAAATCATAATTTCATAACAAGTATTTACGAAAACAATATATTATGTAGGTGTACACATTTTTTATGAAAAAGTCAATAAATTTTTAAATATGTACAAATTCATATTTTATTTTTTTGTGTGTATGTACTTTAGGTGAAAATTAACCTAAAATAAATTATGCCATACCTTCAGTACGAGGGTTGCCTCGTATATTTAGGGATTGACCAACCCTAGTATTGCAATCTGCCAACTGTGAACTTTATCATACAGCTTGCCATTGTTGATTTAATATGTACTCAGACGTTTTGGCATATGAGCGCTATTTGTGTGCAACCTAAAAGATACCCAAAAAACTGGAATTAAATTTGTGTAAATTTTCGTGCGATTATTTTTTACAACTTTCCACATTGATTAACTCAACAATAGATCATCGATGGACTTAATTCACACAAAAAATTTTTTTCTGATTCAATCACGAAATTAATTGATCCATATTAATTTTTAATTGAAATGTCTTCAATCACAGAAATGATAGTATCAATTAAAAAATTAATTGAAGGTCAATTAAAAAATTAATTGGTCCAATTAAAAAATTAATTGATACTATTAATTTTTGTGATTGAT